>NC_084731.1:38682016-38932016 GCF_033978785.1 Entelurus aequoreus
CATCTATCATCCCTTCATGATGTATCCATCCTTTCCTCCCTCCATTCATCCCTACCTTCATCCTCCCCTACATCATCCATCCTTTCTCTATCCAGCCATCCATTCTTTCATCATCCCCTTCATCCATTCATCACCCTTACATACATCCATTCTTCCTTTCCTCCTCTATCCTTTTATCCGTCTATTCATCCATCCCTCCCTTCATCTATCCATCCTTTCTTCTCTCCGTCCATCCATCCTTTCATCCCTACCTTCATCCTCTGCTACATCAGCCATCCATCCATCCTTGCCCTCCATTCATCCATCCGTACCTCCCTCAATCCATCCATTCTTCCATCCATCCATCCTTCCCTTTCATTCATCCATCCTTAACTCCCTCTATCCGTCCATTCTTCCATCCATCCATCCATCCCTTCATCCTCCCCAACATCCATACATTCTTCGCTACCTCCCTCTCGCCCTTCATCCATCTGTCATCCCTCCTTCCCTTGATCTATCATTCTTACCTCCTGACATCCATCCATCCCTACCTTAATTTTCCTATACATCGTCCTTCCTTCTTTCCTTCCAACTTTCCTTCCTTCCTCTGTCATCCATTCATCCATCCTTCCTTTAGTTCATCATCCCTTCCATCCACCCATCTTTCCCTTCATCCATCCATTCTCCCATCTATCTATCCCTGCATCCTCCCCTACATCCTACCATTATTCCCTTCCTCCTCTATCTCTTTATCCATCTATCCCTCCCTTCATCTATCCAGCTTTTACTCCCACCGTCCATCCATCCATCCAACCCTACCTTCCTCCTCTTCTACATCGTCCATCTACCATCCATCCATCCTTCCCTCCGTCCATTCATCCATACATCCCTTCCTTCCTTCATCATCCCCTCCATCCGTTCATCCATCCTTCCCTCACCCCATCCATCCCTACCTTCAACATCCTCTCATCCATCTATCCATCCCTTCATCCTCTCATGCATCCATTCATCTATCCCTCCTTTCATCCTCCCGACATTCATTCATCCTTCCTGCCCTCCCTCCATCCATCCGTATATCCATTTATCTAACTCATATTAATACATAGATGAAACATAAACATCTAATTCCAAAGAGACAATAATTCAAGCCATTCAAATGAAAATCAATGAACATTGAATAGGACAAACTGTAATGAGTCAATAAAATATCTTTAAGTTGATGAGTAGTATCGACTATTTAGCACAGAGTACTTAATTATGTTGTATTGTTTGTAATAGTCAATCAAAAAGAACTTTAAAGAAAGAAAGAAAAAATGAAAAGAAAAGGAAAAAAGAAAGAAAGAAGGAAAACAAAAAAAGAGTATCTGTGATTCAATAAAAAAACAGTCATGTTGGAATGATAGTGATAATGATGATGATAATGATGATGAAGAGTTGGGACGCTGACAACTGCAAAAGTGAACAATGGAGTTCTGCAAAGACGTCTCACCCTTGACCTCCAGGCGGACTTGGTTTTCGGCCATGCCTAAAATGCTGTTGGCCACACAGGTGTAGGTTCCTTCGTCCTCCACTCGGGCACGTTTGATCTCCAAGGTTCCGTTGATGTAGAGGCGGTACATACCGCCATCCAGGCCGCTGCCCTGTCCGTTCTTAAACCTACGAGCAAAACATGTTGACGTTTCAGCTGAGAAGTACCGAAAAACTCTTTGTACTGACTTACCAGCGTAACGCAGGGTGAGGGGAACCGAAGAAAGGACAATCCAAGAAGGTGCGATTGTTCTTCACCACTTGAATAAGTTGGTTTTTAGGCCCCAGCATCCTTGGAGGATAATCTGTGTAGAGGAAGTACTTTTTTGCATACAGTATACTGCTACTAATGTACATGTCAGAAATACTTGTTGTCAGTACCTTGTAAGGTATACAGTATCTTACCAAACACAATTACTTTGGACAGTATGTCGTACTAAAGAATACTACCTTGTACAGTGTATCCTACAAAAAATACTACCTTGTAAGGTACAGTATATAATACCAAATAATACTACTTTGCACAGAATATCCTACAAAGAATACTACCTTTTACCATACAGTATATCTTACCGAATAATACTACCTTGTACAGTATATCCTACAAATAATACTACATTGTACAGTGCATCTTACAAAAGAATACTACCTTGTACAGTATATTTTACAAAGAATACTACATTGTACAGTATATCTTACCAAAGAATACTACCTTATAGAGTATGACCAACAAAGAACAATACCTTGTACAACATATTTACCAAAGAATACTACTTTGTAGAGTTCGACCTACAACGAATAATACCACACACAGCATTCCTAAAACATACTACCTTGTACAGTGTACCTTACCAAAGAATACTACCTTGTAGACTGTAGAGTATGACCGACAAACAATACTACATTGTACAGTATATCTTACCAAATAATACTACATTGTAGAGTATGACCTACAAAGAATAATACCATACACAGCCTTACCAATGAATACTACCTTGTACAGTATATCTTACCAAATAATACTACCTTGTAGAGTACGACCTACAAAGAATAATACCATGCAAAGCCTTGCCAATGAATACTACCTTGTAAAGCATATTTTACCAAAGAATACTACCTTGTAGACTGTAGGGTAGGGCCTACAAAGCATAGTAGCTTATACAGCACATTTACCAAAGAATATTACCTTGTAAAGTATGAACTACAAAGAATAATGCCCACACACAGCATCACCAAAGAATACTACCTTGTACTGTATATTTTACCAAAGAATACCATCTTGTAGATTATGACCTCCAACGACTACCCCCGCACAGCATTACCAAAGAATACTACCTTGTACAGTATATCTTACTAAAGAATACTGCCTTGTAGTGTATGACTTACAAAGAATAATACCTTGTACAGTATATCTTACCAAAGATTACTACCTTGTAGAGTTAAAGTTAAAGTTAAGTACCAATGATTGTCACACACACACTAGGTGTGGCGAAATAATTATTTGCATTTGACCCATCACCCTTGATCATTCCTGGGAGGTGAGGGGAGCAGTGACCAGCAGCTGTGGCTGTGTCGGGAAGCATTTTTGGTGATTTAACCCCCAATTCCAACCCTTGATGCTGAGTGCCAAGCAGGGAGGTAATGGGTCCCATTTTTATTGTCTTTGGTATGACTCGGCCGGGGTTTGAAGTATGACCTACAAAGAATAATACCATGCACAGCATTACCAATGAATACTACCTTGTACAGTATATCTTACCAAATAATACTACCTTGTAGCCTGTAGGGTATGGCCTACAAAGAGTAATAGCTTGTACAGCATATTTACTAAAGAATACTACCTTGTAAAGTCTGAACTACAAAGAATAATTACCACGCACAGCATCACCAAAGAATACTACCTTGTACAATGTACCTTACCAAAGAATACTACCTTATAGACAAGAGTATGACCTACAAAGAATACTACCTTATAGACAAGAGTATGACCTACAAAGAATTCTACATTGTACAGTATATCTTACCAAAGAATACTACCTTGTACAAGATTAAAGATTAAAGATTAAAGTACCAATGATTGTCACACACACACTAGATGTGGCGAAATTTGTCCTCTGCATTTGTCCCATCCCCTTGGGGAGCAGTGGGCAGCAGCGGCGCCGCGCCCGGGAATCATTTTGGTGATTTAACCCCCAACACCCTTGTGTGTACCGTACCAAAGAATACTACCTTATAGACAAGAGTATGACCTACAAAGAATACTACCTTGTACAGTATATCTTACCAAAGAATACTACCTTGTAGAGTATGACCCATAAACAACAATACTTTGTACAGCATATCTTACCAAAGAATACCACCTTGTAGAGTATGACCTTCAAAGACTACCCCGCACAGCATTACCAAAGAATACTACCTTGTACAGTATATCTTACTAAAGAATACTGCCTTGTAGTGTATGACTTACAAATAATAATACCTTGTACAGTATATCTTACAAAATAATACTACCTTGTACAGTATATCTTACTAAATAATACTACCTTGTATTGTAGTGTATGACTTAAAAAGAATAATACCTTGTACAGTATATCTTACCAAAGATTACTACCTTGTAGAGTATGACCTACAAAGAATAATACCATGCACAGCATTACCAATGAATGCTACCTTGTACAGTATATCTTACCAAATAATACTACCTTGTAGCCTGTAGGGTATGGCCTACAAAGAATAATAGCTTGTACAGCATATTTACCAAAGAATACTACCTTGTAAAGTCTGAACTACAAATAATAATTACCACGCACAGCATCACCAAAGAATACTACCTTGTACAATGTACCTTACCAAAGAATACTACCTTATAGACAAGAGAATGACCTACAAAGAATTCTACCTTGTACAGTATATCTTACCAAAGAATACTACCTTGTACAATCTACCTTGCCAACGAATACTACCTTATAGACAAGACTATGACCTACAAAGAATATTACCTTGTACAGTATATCTTACCAAAGAATACTACCTTGTAGAGTATGACCCATAAACAACAATACTTTGTACAGCATATCTTACCAAAGAATACCACCTTGTAGAGTATGACCTTCAAAGACTACCCCGCACAGCATTACCAAAGAATACTACCTTGTACAGTATATCTTACTAAAGAATACTGCCTTGTAGTGTATGACTTACAAAGAATAATACCTTGTACAGTATATCTTACCAAAGATTACTACCTTGTAGAGTATGACTTACAAAGAATAATACCATGCACAGCATTACCAATGAATACTACCTTGTACAGTATATCTTACCAAATAATACTACCTTGTAGACTGTAGGGTATTGCCTACAAAGAATAATAGCTTGTACAGCATATTTACCAAAGAATACTACCTTGTTAAGTCTGAACTACAAAGAATAATTACCACGCACAGCATCACCAAAGAATACTACGTTGTACAATGTACCTTACCAAATAATACTACCTTATAGACAAGAGTATGACAAGAATAATACCTTGTACAGTATATCTTACCAAAGAACAATACCTTGTACAGTATACCTTACCAAAGAATACTACCTTGTACAGTATATCTTACCGAGGATGCTGACGAAGGCATTGGCCAGCAGATAGCCATGTTGGTTGGAGGCGTTGCACTGATACACAGCACTGCTTCCTATCTGCACCGAGCGGAAGATGATAGTGTCTCCCATCATCTGTCGACTTGGATTGGCCAGAGAGCCTCAGGAAAAGGGGAGAAGAAAACATAGGACATCAATTACTAAATGTAAGAAAGTTATAAGTATTTGTAAAGCCCGACTGGACTCAAACCCCTTCAAAGCCAATGATTTGAACCCGTGAACTTTATTCATTTTGTGTTCCAAACATGAACTTGAACGCTGCTTACTGTTGATTGTTTGCCCGTTGATCAGCCACTGGATGCTGGGTTTAGGGTTGCCATTCGCCCGACACACCAGGCGCCCATTCTCTTCCGGGGCAAGTACCAGGTTAGTAGGTTTGTCCAGCCAGTAAGGAGCCGCTGGGGAACATGAAAAGAATGATGTCATGTATCATAAATATGACTTATTAATCACCTGGCCTTTATTTCCTCACCTTTGACTTGAACAAAAATGGAGTGGCGTATGCTGCCCAAGTGGTTGTTGGCCATGCAGACGTATTCCCCGGCGTCCTCCTCGGACACTTTGATCACTTTCAGCGTCTTGTTGTAATTCTCCAGTTTCACTTTGTGTCCTGGCAGATCTCCGCCTTTCTTAAACCACTTGATCGTAGGCGTGGGTCTGAACGAGACAGAACAGCACGTGACTAAAAATGACACCACATCAGTAACTTTTTCAGTCCCTTCAGGATTTTGCAGGCGTTTCTTTTGTGTTTGTTGCGACCTAAAATGCCTGCATTTGGAGCAGCTTTTTCAGAAAGTTGCAGCTAAAGTTGCAATGTTTTGAGTATTTTTTTAATACCATTAAATATTTTTATGAATTTGTTATCAATGTCTTAAGTCGGGGGTAATTTTGTAATGACCTGAAATACTATTTCTAAAAAAATAAAAGGGCAAACAGCTGTAATGTATACTGAATATAAACGCAACACTCTTGTTTTTGCTCCCATTTTTCATGAGTTGAACTCAAAGATCTAAAATTGTTTACATATACACAAAAGACCTATCACTCTCAAATATTGAAAAGCTTAACGGGACGCATGCGGCCCCCGGGCCTTAATTTGCCCAGGTCTGGTTTAGACTGCCTAAAAAAATCTGATCTGTGTCACTTGTGGGCAATCAGATTTGGTGTGCAGTGTAAATAAGGCCATATCACAAACCTCTTTTGTTTGTGTGTGCGTGCGTGTGTTTGTGTGTGTGCGTGTGTGTGTGTGTTCTTGTATTTCTGCCCTTCTTGAGACATCAACAAGGAAAAGTACCTTCCATATGAGGACCGGTGAACAAGTTAGGACCGGAATTCTGGTCCCAATACAGAAAACCATAGCATCTAATAGAGCAGTGGTTCTCAACCTTTTTTCAGTGATGTACCCCCTGTGAATTTTTTTTTAATTCAAGTACCCCCTAATCAGCGCAAAGCATTTTTGGTTAAAAAAAAGAGATAAAGAAGTAAAATACAGCACTATGTCATCAGTTTCTGATTTATTAAATTGTATAACAATGCAAAATATTGCTCATTTGTAGTGGTCTTTCTTGAACTATTTGGAAAAAAAGATATAAAAATAACTAAAAACTTGTTGAAAAATAAACAAGTGATTCAATTATAAATAAAGATTTCTACTTCTAGAAGTAATCATCAACTTAAAGTGCCCTCTTTGGGGATTGTAACATAGATCCATCTGGATTCATGAACTTAATTCTAAACATTTCTTCACAAAAAAGGAAATCTTTAACATCAATATTTATGGAACATGTCCACAAAAAATCTAGCTGTCAACACTGAATATTGCATTGTTGAATTGTAATGAATGGAATAGCCTACTTGATTTGATGTTCAGTTTATGAACTTACATTCATATTTTGTTGAAGTATTATTCAATAAATATATTTCTAAAGTATTTTTTAATTGTTGCTATTTTTAGAATATTTAAAAAAAATCTCACGTACCCCTTGGCATACCTTCAAGTACCCCCAGGGGTACGCATACCCCCATTTGAGAACCACTGTAATAGAGAATGTCTCATTTGCACCCCTGGTGGTGAAAATTAATAAAATAAATACATATGTATATAGCAGTGGTTCTTAACCTTGTTGGAGGTACCGAACCCCACCAGTTTCATATGCGCATTCACCGAACCCTTCTTTTTTCAAATTCAAGAAAAAGTAATATATTTTTTTACTGGTTCACAAAATGAACCGCGCATGAACAACACCTTGTTCAAAGAACAAAATCAACACAGTGCATGAACTCACAACAGATTACACACCTTACACACATTACCATGAATTGATTAACGTGGACCCCGACTTAAACAAGTTGAAAAACTTATTCGGGTGTTACCATTTAGTGGTCAATTGTACGGAATATGTACTGTACTGTGTAAACTGTACTGTGTATTCGCTTCCTTTGCAATCTGCTAGTAAAAGTTTCAATCAATCAATCAAACAACCTGCAAATCAGATGGAAAATTAGAGGGAACATTGTTTGGGGTATCCATAATACGCTGATAGGGAGAAGTTTTAATTTACACGATAAGTCGGATGTGTCTTTACCGAACCCCTGAGGCCAACTCACCGAACCCCTAGGGTTAGATCGAACCCTGGTTAAGAACCACTGGTATATAGAGACATACTGTAATAACTTGAAGTAAATAATGAAGATTAAAAAACAATTACAAACAAAAAATAAATAAAATAACTAAAAGCTTACCTTTTTTATATTTGCATAGTATGTATATGTTATTAATGTTGTAAATACAAATCTTTATACATCTAGAAAGGGTGGTCCTAAAGAGGTAGGAATTTTTTGGAGGTCTCAAGAAGGTAACAAATACAAGAATGTGCATGTGTGTGTGTGTGTGTGTGTGTGTGTGTGTGTGTGTGTGTGTGTGTGTGTGTGTGTGTGTGTGTGTGTGTGTGTGTGTGCGTGCGTGCGTGCGTGCGTGCGTGTGTGTGTGTGTGTGTGTGTGTGTGTGTGTGTGTGTGTGTGTGTGTGCTCACAGTCCTGCAGCTATACACTCCAGCAGTAGTTGCTCATCTCTCAGCACCATTTTGGAGCTCTCACTCCCCAACGGTAAAAGGAAGGTTGGCGTCGACTCGGATACTTTACGGCCTGAAGACAAATAAACAAAGAGTATTTAAACGCATTCAAACTCAGTCCTGCTTAAATCCAAATGCTTCTTTCCACCAATTTACTTTGAGCGCATTTAAAAGCTACTGCCACATAAACACAGCACTTTTATTCGCATCGTTTCCTCATGGCTGCGTTCCAGGCAAACATGCATTGTCCGTGTCTGCGGTCTGTGGAAGGCACAGTGGCCAGAGAACGCGTCCAACATCCTCTGGCATCTCTCACAGGAAGACATTTAGAGACCATAAACATCAGTAGGATCATTGATCTTCTTAATGTTTGTCAGGGGAAGAAAGACGCAAAGATTACCGTTAAAGAGGAAAAAAGAGCAGTCTAAAGCACTTGCATGTTTTTTGTCTTTGTCCTGATCCAACAAAAATATCGATTATTAGCCTTATAATATGAACAAAAACATTGGGGGTACCTCGGATAAGCGGAAGAAGATGGATGGATGGATGGATGGAATCTCACCAAAAATAAATGTTTTTGATGATTTATGCTTCTTAACCTTACACAGCTTGACTTGTGTAACCAAAATGAAAATTTTTGTCTGTTGATTTTACTTATGGGCTAAAAATAATTTGTACAAACTAAAGCACAGACGCAAAGTCTGATAATACAAAGTAGTTGATGGCAGCTCAGAAAGTGAGCAGAACACAAAGTACACAGTAAAAAGTACTGTAGTTTTTGTGCACAGTAAAAAAAAAAAGTAGTTTTTGTAGACAGTAAAAAAGTACTGTAGTTATTGGTACAGTAAAAAAAAATAAGTTTATTTTACACTAAAAAGTAAAGCAGTTCTTGTACACAGTAAAAAAAAAAAAAAAAGTACTGTAGTTTTTTTACACAGAAAAAAGTAGTTTTATATCACAATAAAAAAGTTGATTAGGTTTTGTACACTGTAAAAAAGTAAAGTATTTTGTACACTATAACAAATAATCTTGTTTTGTACAGTAAAAAGGTGAAGTAGCATGTTCTTTTTGTAGACAGTAAAAACGTAAAGTAACTTTTGTACAAAATAAAAAAGTTCAGTATTTTTTCCTTTTTGTATATAGTAAAGAAGTAAATGTTCTTTGTAAAAAAGTAAATATTTTTTGTACACAGTAAACAAGTAAAGTAGTATTTGTACAAAGTAAACAGTATATTACTTTTTGTACAGTTAAAAAGTAGAGTCGTTTTGGTACAAAATAAAAAAAACTTTTTGTACACAGTAAAGAAGTAAAGTTTTTGTGCACAATGAAAAAGTAAATTGTTTTTGTACTCAATAAAAAAGCAAAGTAGTTTTTATTTTTTGTACACAGTAAAGAAGTAAATAGTTTTATGTCTCCAGTAAAAAAGTGAAGTTGTTTTAGTACAAAGTTAAAAAAGGCACTGCACTACGTGTTAGTTTGTTACATTATTATGATCACATTCATGTATATTTGATATTATTAAGATTAGCATATTAGTTTGTTACATTATTATAATCATACTCACTAAAAGTTAGTGTGACGTTTAGTCAGAGCAGGTTAGGGAGTTATTTAAAAATAAATAGCTTTGAGTGGACAGAAGATGTAAATGTCCACATAGTGACTCACCAACATAAGTGTCACTGGCATTGTAAGATGTGTGATTATACGGCTCGTCTGAAAACACACACACAAACACACACACACACACACACACATGCACACACATGCACACACACGCACGGACATACACGTGCATGCACATACGGACATATTGACATACAAAAACAATTACATACTATACTAATACTACAGTATATTACTAGATCAATACATTACATATTCCAATATTCAGTTGTTACTCATCAAATAATCATAATTATATTATATTGTATAATATTTTACAATGTTGTTTTGCTGCAGGGGAAGAACGACTACAGTATATTCTATGCTATAAGACGTCTTTGACCTTATTACTCACTGGTAATAATTTTGAGAGTGAAGGGGTTCTTCTGCTGGATGGTGTGCGTGAACGGAAAGCGGGCGTTGCAGCTGTAGTCGTTGTTAGCATCTTGGGCCACCACGTTGGAGAAGTACATGTCTCCGTTTAAACCCTTTGAAACTCGCTTGTCCTGACGGATGGGCATCATCACTGGGACACGGCAGAGGGAGGAGGACGAGACAGAGAGCACTGAGTCAGCAAATAAGGCTTCATCACTTCAACACTTAAAGTACGGAGAATCAAATGGTAGAGATGCAATAAATAAATACATTGTTAAATAGTTACTTAAACACTGTGTCAACAATTGATTAAAATTGTAATTAAAAACATAAATGTGTTAATAAATGTGTCATTATTTGAAAATTCAATTAATCACTTCAATGTTCAATCCAATATTTAATTATTTCAAAATTGTATTGATATATTAACTATTTAAATAATTTATACTTATTGCAGACATTTTTCTCAACTTTTTGAAAATGTCCATATTTCAAATGAACTAAGTTTTTTGTCATCTTTAATATGGCGGGCAGAATGGGAAAGAATGAAATAAATAAATATATCTTTAAATAATAACGTATTCAAATTGGAATTAAATATAAACATTTGTTATTAAATGTGTCAATGAATATTCTAACGTAAAATGTTGTATTTATTAACTATTGAAATAGTTATTTACCAATTTAATCAAATATTGTAATATTTCACTGTTTATTTATTTAATAAATCTAACTCACGACTCAATTATTAGGAATTATTTCATTTTTAAATTACTTAATTATTTCATGAACCTGTGTGGCAGAACTTTAATTAATTTATGTATCCCTCAAACTCAGCCATTAAAGTCGATGGGTGGAGCCAACAGGAACAGCAAGCCCTGCTGACCCATTTATTGAAGTTGTTGGAGTTATTTCTGCGCTTTCAGATCAATACGTCGCCTCTGCTTCTCTGGTCCCACAGACAAGTGTAGTAAGTAATCAATCAGGTGCTAGGACACGCCCACCGACTTTGACGGCAGCTGAGTTTGACATGAATTACATGAATGAAGTGCTGTTACACATGATCGTGAAATTAATAATTCAAGAAATCATTAAGTTGTGAAATATTAAAATAATTATTCACATTTTGAAATAATTTATGATGTTTTGAGATCATAAAAAAAAATCTAAATTATAATTACATTTAAAAAATAAATAAATACATAATTACATTTAAAAACATAAATTACCGGTACATAGTTTAATAAACATATATAATTATACATATATATATATATATATATATATATATATATATATATATATATATATATATATATATATATATATATATATATATATATATATTATGTGTTGTCCCGATACCAATATTTTGGTACCGGTACCGATAATTTTCGGTACTTTTCTAAATAAAGGGCACCACAAAAAATTGCATTATTGGCTTTATTTTAACAAAAAATATTAGGGTACATTAAACAAATTTTTCTTATTGCAAGTTTGTCCTTAAATAAAATAGTGAACATACAAGACACCTTGTCTTTTATTAGTAAGTAAGCAAACAAAGGCTCCTAATTTAGTCTGCTGACATATGCAGTAACATATTGTGTCATTTTCCATTCTATTTCGGTACTTTTCAGAGGCGGTACAGTACCGAATATGATTCATTAGTATTGTGGTACTATACTAATACCGGTATACCGTACAACCCTAATATATATATATATATATATATATATATATATATATATATATATATATATATATATATATGTTATATAATTAAAATTAAATATGTTAATTTATATATATATATATATATATATATATATATATATATATATATATATATATATATATATATATATATATATATATATATATATATATATATATATATATATATATATATATATATATATATAATTTCATATTAAATTCATGACACATTTAATATTGAATTAACATATTTAATTTTAATTATATAACAAAAATTAAAAAAAATTAAAAATTAAATATGTTAATTCAATATTAAATGTGTCATGAATTTAATATGAAATTATATATATATATATATATATATATATATATATATATATATATATATATATATATATATATATATATATATATATATATATATTTATATATAATTTCATATTAAATTCATGACACATTTAATATTGAATTAACATATTTAATTTTAATTATATAATTAAAATTATATAATTTTATAATTGTATATATATATAAAATATATATATATATATATATATATATATATATATATATATATATATATATATATATATATATATATATATATATATATATATATATATATATATATATATAATTAATTTCATATTAAATTCATGACACATTTAATATTGAATTAACATATTTAATTTTAATTATATAACCCCAAAAGGGACAAGCGGTAGAAAATGGATGGATGGATGACACATTTAGGTAATTATTAAATATGTATTTATTTATTTATTTATTTCTATCTCATTTGACCCTCCATATTAAACAAAACTCGAGTCATATGAAATATAGACATTTGCAAAAGGTTGACATGTACATGTACAATACGTGCATTTAAAAAATAAAGATATTTGCTATTTTTGCATGTATGTTGCCTTTATTTTATAAAAACTGCCAACAAAGTTGATTTGTCGCTGCAGAAAGTGTGATTTGTGTTTGATGTGAAATTGCTGCTCACTGCTGCTCATCCAGAAAGTGAAAGGGGGCGGGAGACCAGGAGGGGGGTTACAGGGGAGGACCAACGAGGTGCCTTCAGTCACCACCACCGGCTCCAGAACCTCTTTCGGCCACAAAGGAGCCTCTGGAGAGAACAAGGAACGGAAGACATGAACTAATGACTAATAATAACGGCAATATTAATCATTTAAAAAATTTTTTTTTTTTTATCGTGACCCAAAGCACTTTAAAAGTGTAACATTCTATAATAAAGATGAACAATCTCTACGTTGCCATTAAAACAAAAAAAAACAGTTTTGTGATCTACACTTACTGGAGACCTGGAGTACAATTTTGTTCGACAGCGCCATCCCATATATATTGTTGGCAAAACACTGGTACTCTCCTTCGTAATCCTCCGGACGTCCTCCGTTACGGAAACCGATTTCCAGCGTTCCCGAGCGTTTCCGCATCGTCACCCGAGGATCTTTCCCGATGTTGAAAAACTTCCCATTCCTTCGCCATGTGAACCTGGGACATGAAACAGAAAAAGAAGAGGGTTCAAACGTTCATCTTCCTCACAACTTTCAGGTTGAGAGTTCAAATCCATGGCTTTTCAGGTTTTGAATCAGATTTTGACCAGCGTCCTGAAACAACAGTGTTGGACCATAGTGGTTCCATGTTACACATAAACTGTATGTGAGGGTTCAATAAAAACACATATGACCGTTTATATAAGATGTACAATATTTCAATATTTGGTATCCAGAGCAGCCTCTCCTTATAAAGTTAAAGTTAAAAGTTAAAGTACCAATGATTGTCACACACACACTTGGTGTGGTGAAATTTGTCCTCTGCATTTGACCCATCCCCTTGTTCACCCCCTGGGAGGTGAGGGGAGCAGTTATACGCAGCTGTACGTAGGGCTCCACGATCGATAGGGGGCCCCGTTTGCGTAAGGAAGCGCATCTAAAATGTGACAAGGCACTTCAATTAACATTTTTATTGAAAACGCATTCCTAGCCCGGGGTTCAGCAACTCTCGAGCCGCATGTGGCTCTTTAGTGCCGCCCTAGTGGCTCCCTGGAGCATTTTTTAAAAAGGATTGAAAATGGAAAAAGATGAGGGGAAAATATTTTTTTAGTTTTAGTATGCTTTTTGTTTGAGGACAAACTTGACACAAACCTTCCCAATTGTTAGAAAGCCCACAGTTTAATATGTTTGTGTGTATGCTTCACTGATGAGAGTATTTGGTGAACATCGTTTTGTCCTACTAATTTTCGGCGGTTCTTGAACTCACCATAGTGTGGACTGTGACGCAACAGTTTGTTTACATGTAAAATCTTCCACTCCTTCTTTGTCACCAAAAGTTTTATGCTGTGCATGACTGCACAAAGGTGAGCTTTGTTGATGTTATTGACTTGTTGGAGTGCTAATATGCTATTTAGGCCAGCTGTATGTACATATTGCATCATTATGCCTCGTTTGTAGGTATATTTGAGCTCATTTAATATTCTTTACTTATATCCTCTTTGGATATAATTTATATTGGCATGTCTCATGACACATTATCTGTATGTAATATTGGCTGCATTTCTGATAGTTGTTTGTTGCTGTGTTGTTCCAGACCACAGCAAACGTTACCTTGCTTGCCAAAGATTGTAATAAATCCATCCATCCATCCATCCAAGCCTGCTGTTTCCTTTAACTTGGACACACACATCTATACCTTTGGCCATTAAAAGCCAGTAATTTCCAGGAGTTATCTTACCTTCTGAGTAGCCTCTGATTTACTAATGGTTTCTAATGTTGTAAAAATATTTCATTTCAACATTTCTGTCAACGAAAATTTGCTTCAGCCTGCGACACATAGACATTTTGATAGTAGGCTATTATAGCTAATATAGACACTTACGTTATGTGTTGCCTTCTTTATAAAACTTATATAAGGCTTTTCATTTTTTGCGGCTCCAGACAGATTGTTTTTTTGTATTTTTGGTCTAATATGGCTCTTTCAACGTTTTGGGTTGCCGACCCCTGTCCTAGCCCCTTCCTGCTCCATAATTGATAAGAATATAATGGCAAATTCCCCCACATATTCTCACTGTCCCCCATTGCGCACAGTGTTTGTGCTGGTCTTTTGGGGCAGTCGAATTGGGTTCAAGTCCCGGTCAGAGTTGTGTCTTGAACTAAAGAAGGCTTGCAAATTTTTGTTTTAATTATGTAAAATTGTGTTATTTTGCCGTAAAACAAATAATTACTGAACATTGTACAGTATTTCCAATGAGATTGTGTATTTGACTGTTACAGCATGTATAGAAAACATATTTTAGAGGGAAGGTGAATAGGTGATTCCCCATTACCGCAATTATTAGCCACCTCTTGCTAGCATTAATACACACAGAAAAGGGAAAGACATGTGTTGTCTCACTTAAAGGGGAACGGCACCTGCTTTTGGAATGTTGCCTATCGTTCACAATCCTAATGAGAGACAAGAAGACAAAAGTTTTTTTTTTTTGTATTCTAATTTGTAAAAAGCGGCTTGTTCTCTGTGGCTGGTAATACAATACATAATTTACGTTCCGTAGCCTGTATACTAACCAAGCTGTAGCAACATTGTTAGTTAGTTTAGTTAGTTAGTTCATTATTCTTCGGTCAGTGGTCAACAAAATAAACAAACAGTTATACATTCATAGATTGAAAATGAAAATGTTGCAGACCGAAAGTGTTTAGGCTGAAGTTGAACACTTATTGCGCCTAACCCTATAAACAATGTCAAGTACAAGATGAACTTCCGAAAATTATGAAATGTCCTTTGTACAACATATTTTAAATACACATTATACACAACATAAACACAGTTCAATTATATACACAGTAAAGGCATGTGAAATATCCTTGTACACGTGTTAAACCTTTGCACCAATTATATACTATATACAAACAATTGTACTTCCATTATTATTTATATCTCACATTTAGTTTTTAATTAACATTGATCATAGTATTAACTACAGTGTTGATTCAAGAGTGATATATTTTTTCAAGACATTGATCTTAAAGTGTTTTTTAAATGTGTGAATGGAACTGGAACATTTTAAGGAATCATCCAAGCTGTTCCACAGTTGAACCCCCCTGACAGAAACACATCTACTTTTTAAGCTCGTTCTTATGTTTGCTTTCTGAAAGACAGCTGAACCTCTGAGGTCATAGGGATTCTCTCTGGGTTTGAACCTCTCCTGTAGACACAGAGGCAGCATGTGATTATAAGCTTTGAACGTCACAATAGCAGTGTTGAGGTCAACAAGATCGTGCAGTTTTAATGTTTTTAATTTAATAAACAGAGCATTGGTATGGTCATGATAATCGGCATAATTTACAATTCTAATCGCTTTCTTTTGAAGTAAGAACATAGAGTTGATGTTTGATTTGTAATTATTACCCCAGATTTCAACACAATAATTAAGATATGGGAGTAGTTGTCCTACTGGGTGACTTCAACGCTCATGTTGGCAGCGACAGTGAAACCTGGAGAGGTGTGATTGGGAAGAATGGCCACCCGGATCTGAACCCGAGTGGTGTTTTGTTATTGGACTTTTGTGCTCGTCACAGATTGTCCATAACGAACACCATGTTCAAGCATAGGGGTGTCCATATGTGCACTTGGCACCAGGACACCCTAGGCCGCAGTTCCATGATCGACTTTGTAGTTGTGTCGTCGGATTTGCGGCCTCATGTTTTGGACACTCGGGTGAAGAGAGGGGCGGAGCTTTCTACCGATCACCACCTGGTGGTGAGTTGGCTGCGATTGTGGGGGAGGATGCCGGACAGACCTGGCAGGCCCAAACGCATTGTGAGGGTCTGCTGGGAACGTCTGGCAGAGTCTCCTGTCAGAGAGAGTTTCAATTCCCACCTCTGGAAGAACTTTGAACATGTCACGAGGGAGGTGCTGGACATTGAGTCCGAGTGGACCATGTTCCGCACCTCTATTGTCGAGGCGGCTGATTGGAGCTGTGGCCGCAAGGTAGTTGGTGCCTGTCGTAGCGGTAATCCTAGAACCCGTTGGTCGACACCGGCGGTGAGGGATGCCGTCAAGCTGAAGAAGGAGTCCTATCGGGTTCTTTTGGCTCATGGGACTCCGGAGGCAGCAGACAGGTACCGACAGGCCAAGCGGTGTGCGGCTTCAGCGGTCACAGAGGCAAAAACTCGGACATGGGAGGAGTTCGACGAGGCCATAGAAAATGACTTCCGGACGGCTTCGAAGCGATTCTGGACCACAATCCGCCGCCTCAGGAAGGGGAAGCAGTGCACTGTCAACACCGTGTATGGTGCGGATGGTGTTCTGCTAACCTCGACTGCGGATGTTGTGAATCGGTGGAGGGAATACTTCGAAGACCTCCTCAATCCCACCGACACGTCTTCCTATGAGGAAGCAGTGCCTGGGGAATCTGTGGTGGGCTCTCCTATTTCTGGGGCTGAGGTTGCTGAGGTAGTTAAAAAGCTCCTCGGTGGCAAGGCCCCGGGGGTGGATGAGATCCGCCCGGAGTTCCTTAAGGCTCTGGATGCTGTGGGGCTGTCTTGGTTGACAAGACTCTGCAGCATCGCGTGGACATCGGGGGCGGTACCTCTGGATTGGCAGACCGGGGTGGTGGTTCCTCTCTTTAAGAAGGGGAACCGGAGGGTGTGTTCCAACTATCGTGGGATCACACTCCTCAGCCTTCCCGGTAAGGTCTATTCGGGTGTACTGGAGAGGAGGCTACGCCGGATAGTCAAACCTCGGATTCAGGAGGAACAGTGTGGTTTTCGTTCTGGTCGTGGAACTGTGGACCAGCTCTATACTCTCGGCAGGGTCCTTGGGGGTGCATGGGAGTTTGCCCAACCAGTCTACATGTGCTTTGTGGACTTGGAGAAGGCATTCGACCGTGTCCCTCGGGAGGTCCTGTGGGGAGTGCTCAGAGAGTATGGGGTATCGGACTGTCTGATTGTGGCTGTCTGCTCCCTGTATGATCAGTGTCAGAGCTTGGTCCGCATTGCCGGCAGTAAGTTGGACACGTTTCCAGTGAGGGTTGGACTCCGCCAAGGCTGCCCTTTGTCACCGATTCTGTTCATAACTTTTATGGACAGAATTTCTAGGCGCAGTCAAGGCGTTGAGGGGATCCGGTTTGGTGGCTGCAGGATTAGGTCTCTGCTTTTTGCAGATGATGTGGTCCTGATGGCTTCATCTGGCTAGGATCTTCAGCTATCACTGGATCGGTTCGCAGCCGAGTGTGAAGCGACTGGGATGAGAATCAGCACCTCCAAGTCCGAGTCCATGGTTCTTGCCCGGAAAAGGGTGGAGTGCCATCTCCGGGTTGGGGAGGAGACCCTGCCCCAAGTGGAGGAGTTCAAGTACCTAGGAGTCTTGTTCACGAGTGAGGGAAAAGTGGATCGTGAGATCGACAGGCGGATCGGTGCGGCGTCTTCAGTAATGCGGACGCTGTATCGATCCGTTGTGGTGAAGAAGGAGCTGAGCCGGAAGGCAAAGCTCTCAATTTACCGGTCGATCTACGTTCCCATCCTCACCTATGGTCATGAGCTTTGGGTCGTGACCGAAAGGACAAGATCACGGGTACAGGCGGCCGAAATGAGTTTCCTCCGCCGGGTGGCGGGGCTCTCCCTTAGAGATAGGGTGAGAAGCTCTGCCATCCGGGGGGAGCTCAAAGTAAAGCCACTGCTCCTCCACATCGAGAGGAGCCAGATGAGGTGGTTCGGGCATCTGGTCAGGATGCCACCCGAACGCCTCCCTCTGGAGGTGTTTAGGGCACGTCCAACCGGTAGGAGGCCACAGGGAAGACCCAGGACACGTTGGGAAGACTATGTCTCCCGGCTGGCCTGGGAACGCTTCGGGATCCCCCGGGAGGAGCTGGACGAAGTGGCTGGGGAGAGGAAAATCTGGGCTTCCCTGCTTAGGCTGCTGCCCCCGCGACCCGACCTCGGATAAGCGGAAGAAGATGGATGGATGGATGGATAGATGGAGTACGAAATAATTATATAACATGTTAAGAGCCTTTTGATTTAAAGAGTTTTTGATTTTATGTAACACAGCAATAATTTTTGCCATCTTTGTCTTAAGTATATTTATGTACAGTTTCCAATTTAAATTATCATCTATATAGATTCCCAAAAATGTTGTTGAATACATACATTGTTATTGTAAGAGCAACTCTTTTTCTAGCACAGTAAAACATCATCTTGGGACGGCATTAGCCGTAAGCTAGCTACGACAAGAGGTAAGCAAGCTTTTGCGTTAGCACCTAAATGGCTTAAAAGACGGCGCTTAGATGGCAGCATATGTTGTTCCAAAACCTGTATGTACCTTTCAGCATTAATGGTGCCTTCACAGATGTGTAAGTTACCCATGCCTTGGGCACTAATGCACCTCCATACCATCACAGATGCTGGCTTTTCAACTTTGCGTCGATAACAGTCTGGATGGTTCGCTTCCCCTTTGGTCCCGATGACACGATGTCGAATATTTCCAAAAACAATTTGAAATGTGGACTCGTCAGACCACAGAACACTTTTCCACTTTGCATGAGGCCATCTTAGATGATCTCGGGCCCAGAGAAGCCGGCTGTGTTTCTGGATGTTGTTGATAAATGGCTTTCGCTTTGCATAGTAGAGCTTTAACTTGCACTTACAGATGTAGCGACAAACTGTATTTAGTGACAGTGGTTTTCTGAAGTGTTCCTGAGCCCATGTGGTGATATCCTTTATAGATTGATGTCGGTTTTTGATACAGTGCCGTCTGAGGGATCGAAGGTCACGGTCATTCAATGTTGGTTTCTGGCCATGCCGCTTACGTGGAGTGATTTCTCCAGCTCCTCTGAACCTTTTGATGATATTATGGACCGTAGATGGTGAAATCCCTAAATTTCTTGCAATTGCACTTTGAGAAACGTTGTTCTTAAACTGTTTGACTATTTGCTCACGCAGTTGTGGACAAAGGAGTGTACCTCGCCCCATCATTTCTTGTGAAAGACTGACCATTTTTTGGGAAGCTGTTTTTATACCCAATCATGGCACCCACCTGTTCCCAATTAGCCTGCACACCTGTGGGATGTTCCAAATAAGTGTTTGATGAGCATTCCTTAACTTTATCAGTATTTATTGCCACCTTTCCCAACTTCTTTGTCACGTGTTGCTGGCATCAAATTCTAAAGTTAATGATTATTTGCAAAAAATAAAAATGTTTATCAGCTTGAACATCAAATATGTTGTCTTTGTAGCATATTCAACTGAATATGGGTTGAAAATGACTTGCAAATCATTGTATTCCGTTTATATTTACATCTAACACCATTTCCCAACTCATATGGAAACGAGGTTTGTAGTTAAAATGTAAAAGAAGGAAAGAAGTACGTAAACTACGGTAAACGAGGGTACCAGAAGGTAGGAAGTAGGTGTAGGAAGGTAAAATTGGGTAAAACAAGTTTAGAAGTGGGTAAAAATTGATAAGGAGTAGTTAAAGGAGGTAAAAGGTAAGAAGTAGATAAAACAAGGTTTAAGAGGGTAAAACAAGGTGAGAAGTAGGTAAAACGAAGTGTCGGAAGTACTGTGGGTAAAAGAGGGTAAAAAGAGATTAGAAGTAGTTAAAAGAAGGTACAAAGTAAGTAAAAGAAAGTAAGAAGTAGGTAAATGCAGGTAAAGGAGGGTAAAACAAGGTAAGAAGTACGTAAAAGAAGGTAAAAGAAGATAAGTAGGTAAAAAGGTAAAAGAAGGAAAGAAGTACGTAAAATACGGTAAAAGAGGGAAACAGAAGGTAGGAAGTAGGTATAAGAAGGTAAAATTGGGCAAAACAAGTTTAGAAGTGGGCAAAAGACGATGACAAGTAGTTAAAGAAGAAGTAGATAAAACAAAGTTTAAGAGGGTAAAACAAAGTTTAAGAGAGTAAAATAAGGTGAGAAGTAGGTAAAACAAAGTGTCGGCAGTACCGTGGGTAAAAGAGGGTAAAAAGAGGTTAGAAGAAGTTAAGAGAAGGTACAAAGTAGGTAAAAGAAAGTAAGAAGGAGGTCAAATAAGATCAAAGAGGGTAAAACAAGGTAAAAAGTAGGTAAAAGAAGGGAAGAACTAGGTTATAGAAGGTAAGAAGTAGATAAATAAGTTAAAAGATGGTAAGAAGTACATAAAAGAAGGTAAAAAGTAAGAAGTAGGTATTATTACTATTAAGTGGCCATGTGAATCTTACAACAAAATATGTGTGAATACACAATCATGACTTAATTCAATTCCAATTGTTGGGGTAATGATTTGTTCCAGAATTAATTCTACACTCAACACGATTCTATTTGGTGTATACAACATAACAAAATATTTTTTAAACAGGTTAGAGGTTACAAAAGCCCCTCCTGGCTGCTGACATATAACATACAGTATATATGCAGCATTTTTCATTTTAAAAATCGATTATTGAAAATATTTTCAAGGTCAAGTCAGAATTGTTATGAATAAAATTGAGTGTGAATGTTGTCTGTCCATCGGTGTTGGCCCTGTGATGAGGTCTCCAGGGTGTACCCCGCCTTCCGCCCGAATGCAGCTGAGATAGGCTCCGGTAGAAAATGGATGGATGGATGGAAAATTGCAATTCTGATGTGAATTAATTCACTACAATGACTATAAGTTGTTTAGTATTGTTGCTATTGTAAGTACAGAAGCCATTGATAATGTACTGTCGTGCTGAGTGTTGCTGTATTTGTGATGTAGAAAGACGTGAGTCAACTTTTGCTTGAATGTTTCATGAGCATGAATAGTCAAGTGATTATTGGAGCACAATGACCTGTTTGTGTTTGGAAGGAGAGCCGCTACGTGTGTTGTCACTGCTTCACTGTGTAACTGTGTGTTACCGTGTGCACAAGAATGTGCGTAATCAACAATGTGCGACTGTCCTCAACTGGTCAGTGATGTAACTATTGCACACAATGTGTGTGTGCGTGTGTGCATGTGTGTGTGTGTGTGTGTGGTGTACTGATACTGTTCCCAAGGCTCGATGCTGAACAAATTGTTTGTTTCATACAGTATAATAATACATTCATTCATTAAATCAGTGAATAACACAACACCCGATACAAATATGGACAAGATTGAATGGAGCTGCAATCTGGGATGGATGCAAAAATATTCTATGTAAGGTCTGCACCTAAACAAGTTAGTGCAGTAAGAAGTGAGTATCTGCAGGAAAGTATAATAATAAAGAAGGTTGCATGGGAAATAAAAGCATCTAACAATTACACAAGGCGACCCGGTAAAGAATCTGGGTATTATCTTCGACCCAACTCTCTCATTTGAGTCACACAAGAGTGTTACTAAAACGGCCTTTTTTCATCTCCGTAATATCGCTAAAGTTTGTTCCATTTTGTCCACCAGCGACGCTGAGATCTTCATTCATGCGTTCGTTACGTCTCGTCTCGATTACTGTAACGTATTATTTTCGGGCCTCCCTATTTCTAGCATTAAAAGATTACAGTTGGTACAAAATGTGGCTGCTAGACTTTTGGCAAGAACAAGAAAGTTTGATCATATTACGCCTATACTGGCTCACCTGCACTGGCTTCCTGTGCACTTAAGATGCAACTTTAAGGTTTTACTACTTACGTATCAAATACTAAACGGTCTAGCTCCATCCTATCTTGCTGATTGGATAGGTTTAACATGTGTACAAGGATATTTCACATGCCTTTACTGTGTATATAATTGAACAGTGTTTATTTATGTTGTGTACAAAGTGTATTTATAATATGTTGTGCAAAGGAAATGTCATAATTTTTGGAAGCTCATCTTGTATTTGACATTGTTTATAGGGTTAGGCGCAATAAGTGTTCAACTTCAGCCTAAACCCTTTCGGTCTGCAACATTTTCAATTTATAAATGTACAACTGTTAGTTTATGTAAAACGGTTTGTTTATTTTGTTGACCACTGATCGAAGAAATAATAAACTAACTAACTAATTGTATTGTACCATATGTCCCGGCAAGAAATCTTCGTTCAAAGAACTGCGGCTTATTAGTGATTCCCAGAGCCAAAAAAAAGTCTGCTGGCCAAAGAGCGTTTTCTATTCGGGCTCCAGTACTCTGGAATGCCCTCCCGGTAACAGTTAGAGATACTACCTCAGCATTTAAGTCCCATCTTAAAATTAATTTGTATACTTTAGCCCTCTAAATAGACCCCCCTTTTAGACCAGTTGATCTGCCGTCTCTTTTCTGCCCCTCCTCTCCTTCGTGGAGAGGGGGGGCAAAGATTAGATGAAAAGTCAGGACCCGGGGTGGACCACTCATCTGTGCATCAGTTGGGGACGTCTCTGCGCTGCTGACTTGTCTCCACTAAAGATGATCACCTGCTGGCCCCACTTTGGACTGGACTCTCACACCATTATGTTAGATCCACTATGGACTGGACTATCACACTATTAACTAGATCCACTCGAGGTCTATTGCACCGGTCGCCCATGTTTCATTTGCTGATTACGTCCCTCATTGTCTGTAAATCCCAATTGGAGCCCAGGAGTTAAAGCTCTGGAAGTGGAACCGGAAGTTCGCTCTCTCTCTCTTACTCGGATGCTCATCTGCCCAGTTGATCACCGCACACACCTTTGCTGCTACGACTCGCTTTGCTTTATGTTATATTCATGTGCAAGATAAACTGTTCACAAGTTCAGATCGTCCGTCTTTTATGTTATGTTGACAACGACTACGGGGAGTGTTAACATAATTGGGGGCTCGCCCGGGATCTTTTGTTGTGATATTTGTATAGTCCTATATTTTCTTATTCAGTCCTCACGGCAACATCGTATTGTTATCCATTGTGCTGATCTACAATAAATTAAAGGTTCATGATTAAATATGGACAATAATTAGTACAGTGTGTGTGTGTCTGTGTGTGTGAGTGTGTGTGTGTGTTTGTGTGCTTGGCTTACGTTGGCACAGGGTTGCCCTTGGCCTCACACTCGATGATGATGTTATCTCTGGGGTCCACAATGTAGTCCTTCACTGACTGCTTGATTATAGTCGGGGGCTGTTTCACTGGGGAGGGGGGGAGAGGGGGTGAGGGTCTTGCATTGTTACACACAAACTAAATCAACTACAAAACATCAATTTATTCAGTGGTACTGAACAAATATTTGCTTCTATTGGTGAACACATTCAGTGCTCTGGTTATCAGTTAGGACAGAATGTAAACATGGTGATGAAATAGTCAATAAAATTCCATGAATTGCAGCAGTAAAGTAGTTGTTTATTTTTAGCTTCGGACAAAAGTGAAAATACAAGGTGTCCTACTCCCCCCCGCTATGTGTATTTAATATCCAAAGGTGGTTAGTACCACGCTATAAGTTTATGCTGTTACTTTGTTACTTTTACTGAGGTAACGTTTTGGATACATTGTCAGAGTAATTTTAATGCAACATACTTTTACTACTTTTACTTTGTTAATTCAATTCCGATCTCTACATTCATTTATATCATCATTATATTTATCTATAATCAATTGATTACTGCTTGCAAAGACATATTCATTTGGCTCTTTGGCTAGACTTTCTTTATGTCACATGACTCTGTTTTACCAATCAATCAGAGCCTAGCAGTCACATGACTACACTCAAACTACACACTGTAAAAAAGTGACATCGTAACTCTCCAAAGTTTACTGACAAACTATTAAAAAGAACAATTATATCATCATCTGTGTCAGTAGAATTCCACTTCCAAGTAAAGAAAACATGTTGCAGTAAGTTGTAGATGTTATTTTTTATGTTATTAGCACTGTTAAAACGTCATAAGTGACTGTACAATTAGCCTTTTTTGTAGCACATGCTGTAGTAGTCTCTCGCACAAAACACACACAGCAACTGCGGTCGTAGTGCAAGTGCCATTAAGGAATAACAACTAAATAAATCAAAAGTTACTCATCACAAGCTACTCAGTACTTGAGCATTTTTTTCAATCAATACTTATTCTTACTCAAGTAATTCATTGGATACTTTTCACTCTTACTTGAGTCATATTACCCTAAAGCAGGGGTGTCCAAACTTTTTTCACTGAGTGCCGCACACAAATGAAAGCATGCGTGGGCCATTTTGATATTTTTTCATTTTCAAAACCAATACAATATTTATTGTAACCATCAGGGCTATCCTCAAAAAGTGTCACAGTTATTAAATGTTAAAAACAAGTCAGATATTCTTTTTTGTTTACTTTCGACGCTGAAATATCTATAGACCAACTTCGGATTTGTTGACATTAAGCTTTTGGGTTTTTGTATGTTTTAGGCTCTTGGTCGAATAAAAACCCTGTGTTTTATGGCAAAAACACAAATGTTCGAAACAATGTTCAAAGTGCAATATTTGATGTAAAGAAATTGGTGTCTTAAAGATTTAAATAATTTATAACAACATTGCTTTTGATGCATTATTATTTCTTGAACAATGACAGTTAAAAAAAAATTTGAATAAAGGTCTCGTTGATCCAAAAGCGCAAAAAAAAAGTCATATTTTTACTTTCAATGAGTAAACCTCAAGATCAAACTCAGATCTATCCGTCGATTATAAGTTTTTGTTATTATTTTTTAGCAATGCCGGTTTTAAAGTAAAAAACGTTGTATTTGTATCAATATTGCAACATTTTCACATTACATTGCAACTGCTTCCTCACTTATTTTTTTATTTTTTGTAATAGTCTTTAAAAAATTAGCTGCGGGCCACAAATGGTCCCTGGGCCGCACTTTAGACTCCTGTGATCTAAAGCAACGATACTCTTACTTAAGTGCCAATTTTGGTTACAATTTTGGCTTCTCTACCCACCTTTTTTTAAGCAGCTAATCTCTTCTGCTAATATCCTGCTGATGCTCTCATAAACTGCATGCTACCATGGCAACCGTGGGGGAATTGATGCAGCAGGCTGGATTAAAATATAATTACTGTGCTCATAATTCATATACACGTCAATTTAAAGCTCACAAACCTTTTAAAGTCACATTCTTTGAGCTGAGATATGAATATTCGGTGACTTGATTGCACATTCATATTAATTCTGAATCTTCGTTTTAAGCAAAATGTATTGCTATGTTATGCTTATTATATTTAGCACACCCCTTATGGTTGAGGAATTCACATTATTCGCATAATTTTGGTCTTGACCTCTGTATGTATGATGAGATTATCGCAGATCTTCAAGATGCAACCTTTGAACAAATTTGAATAATAGGATATTGAGACTGATTTGGTGGATTTAAATATTCATTTTTTATTTATAAATGACATTGTAAATGGGTATTTGGTGGGTAGATTTGAAATGTATTGTATTGTACTGTATTTTGTATATTATATGATGATGTATATTTTAACTGTGGGTCCCTGTTCATAAGCTGTGTGCTTCTAGGGATAACCTTTTTGCAGAACTGACTCTGATATTAACAAAAGAAACAATAATGTAATACAAAATTATGTCTGTCTGTAAATGAGTAAATAAATAAATAAATAAAAATAAATTCACATCCAGAGGACACTGCCCCCTGTCAAACGAACAAATGTTGTAGGAGCTCAGTAGGAACCAATTTAATGTCATTTACACCAAGTCACTTTAATCAAATTCAATGATTTTGTTGATTATGAATACACATTTTTGAATGTGTATTAATGAGGACTCAAAGCAACTCTTGCACCAGAAGTAAAATGTATGATACTTGATGACATTGCATGCACCACATAATTCCAACGTGAAAGACTTACGGTCTGCCAGGATCTTTGCTGTTAGTCCAGTGTAAAGCAACATGGAGACAAAGTGTGGATAGATTGTTAAGAGGCTGTTCATTATATTAGGGACACAAACATTTACAGTACTAAATACCGTACTTTCCAGACTACAAGCCGCTACTTTTCCCAAGCTTTGAACCCTGCGGCTTATACAACGGTGCGGCTATTCTATGTTTTTTTTTCTTCGCCAAAGGCTAAATTATGGACAGTGTACTAAAATGATCCACTTTAAGAAACTGTTCAAACTTAAAGTGTTTACAAAGTACAAGGAGGAGGAATTATGCTAAACATATTAAACCTTATTAAAACATGATAAAATCTTATTAATCTTATAAAGGGTCAATTAAGACATCAATGACTTTGTTTGATCTTCTGATTTACTGCTGAGTTACAGGCACCGTTGGGAAACAATTAAGGTATGCAAATAAACATTTAGAAACTCTCTCTATGTAAGTATCTCATTTCACAACGCACTGGTATATATTTGTGGTACGGCTTTTAGTTCGGAAAATAGGGTGTGAATAGCTTGTGATTATTAGTTTACACCCTGTATGAGTAAAAACTAGACAGCTTGTTGCCATGGTGATCGATAACTTACCTGTTTGGAGTTCAAGTGGTGAGCAGAGAGAAAGAAGACAAAAATATTCATTGTAAAAAAGCAAACAATGAAAATGCAAGAGAACTGTTGAATTAGTTATTCATTTACTTAAAGTGAACACACGCGTTAGTATAAAGGAGGAAAGTGGCAGGATTAAATAAACTCTGCTTCTTCCTACTCCATGTTGTAATAAGAAAATGGTAATATGTGAAATATGTGATGCATCATATTTTAACTGTATGCATGTTCGAAATAAACCTAAACAACAACAATAAACAACAACAAGCTTTCACTCAAAACAACACACATACACTAATGACTAATCTTTTTTTTTCTTTTTCATCAACTTACAATGTCTAATCGTACAACATACTTCAAGAATACACATATACATTATATTAAGAGAGCAACGATTGATTGACAAAAAAATTAAAAATTCAAACTCATTCAAACTCAAAATTCATTCGTGGATAAAGTGGGTGATGTCGCTCGTGTTTGACCAGGTGAAAACGAGAATAAGCGAAAATATCGAAAGAATGGTAACATTTCACCCTAACAAAATCATGGATAACTTGCTCAATTTGCGACGCAACCTCGCATTTCATGACAGTACGTCTGTGATGCGCAAGCATTTAAAGCGACGCAGCATAGCGAGCTTTATAGCTAGCTAGCTGTGTGAAAAGTAGCTTTAACTTTCATTTTAGCCAAAGTCTGCCAGCAAAACTTGGACTATATACTTGTGTGCATCTAACTTGAATCAAGAACACTACCATTGCTTGGATGACGATTATTTTAGTGGCGTATATACTGTGAGTTTAAAATTAAGTTGGTGCTACAATAAATGTCTTCCTACAGCTTGCCTTTAAAAAGTTGAGAAGATGTATATATTTGCAGTAGCCTAATGAGTAGCACGGTTCATGAATAATCATTTCTGAATCAAATTGTGATCTTTTTTGTCTATATCGGGGGTCAGCAACCCGCAGCTCTCGAGCCGCATACGGCTCTTAAGTGCCGCCCTAGTGGCTCCCTGGAGCATTTTTAAAAAAGGACTGAAAATGGAAAAATTATGTTATTGTTTTAGTATGTTATTTTTTTTAGGACAAACATGACAAAAACCTTCCCAATTATTAGAAAGTCCACTGTTTAATATGTGTGTGTGTATGCTTCACTGATGAAAATATTTGGTGAACATCGTTTTGTCCTACTAATTTCGGCGGTTCTTGAACTCACCATAGTGTGGACTGTGACGCAACAGTTTGTTTACATGTAAAATCTTCCACTCCTTCTTTGTCTCATTTTGTCCACCAAAAGTTTTATGCTGTGCGTAAATGCACAAAGGTGATCTTTGATTTATGTTATTGACTTGTTGGAGTGCTAATAAGGCATATTTGGTCAGTGCACGACTGCAAACTAATCCATGCTAACATGCTATTTAGGCTAGCTGTATGTACTTAAGCTCATTTAATATCCTTTACTTTTATCCTTTTTGTATATAATTTAGCTTTGCATGTCCCATGACACATTATCTGTACGTAATATTGGCTGCATTTCAGATAGTTGTTTGTGTGCCATGTTGTTCCAGACTACAGCAAATATTACCTAGCTTGCCAAAGATTGTAATAAATCTATTAAAAAAAGACAGCCTGCCGTTTCCTTTAAATTGGACACACACATCTATACCTTTGGCCATTAAAAGCTAGTAATTTCCAGGAGTTATCTCACCTTCTGAGTAGCCTCTGATTTACTAATGTTTCCAATGTTGTAAAAATGTGTAGAATAAATATTACATTTCAACATTTCTGTCAATGAAGATTTGCTTCAGCCTGTGACACATAGTAATTTTGATAGTAGGCTATTATAGCTAATATAGACACATCATGTGTTGTCTTCATTATAACACTTACTGTATATGACTTTTAAAGTCATTTTGATAGTAGGCTATTATAGCTAATATAGACACTTACGTCATGTGTTGTCTTCATTATAACACTTACTGTATATGACTTTTAAAGTCATTTTGATAGTAGGCTATTATAGCTAATATAGACACTTACGTCATGTGTTGTCTTCATTAAGACTTATATACGGCCTTTCCTTTTTTTCACGGCTCCAGACAGATTTGTTTTTTGTATTTTTGGTTCAATATGACTCTTTCAACGTTTTGGGTTGCCGACCCCTGGTCTATATTGTTTGTTAGCACATGCCTAAAAACATCTTAAGCTACATTTTTAACGTAGATGGCTAAATAAGAGTCTTGTGATAAGTGTCGACTGATCATCAAGATAGTCTATGACTAGCCGACTACCAAAATAGTCGTTATTTGCAGCCCTTCAGTACATAGATACAGTAAATACAGTCGTACCTTGGGATATACGTTTTTTGGAATATGAGTTGTCTCTTGGCTCATAACATTAACAAATGCCACATTGAACCCCGTAGGATCAGACCAAAACATCTGGTCTTACTCACTAGCATTATCTTATTGCTAGAGATGGACATAACTTTGTTTTTCCAAACATGGGAAAGGAAGAAAGTGAGTGTAAAGGACAATGTCACTGGTCTGTGAGTTTATCAAAGTGCGGCTGTCAGTCCCAGTTTTATAATAATTTTAGTTTAAAATTGGAATACTAACAGTTGGGATTATTACAGCGATTTATCATTTATAGCGGTAATTGTTACATCCTTAATATATGCACATAATACATTAGGAGGCGTTGATTAATGACATAAATGTGTGCGTGAATATGCTACCATCCACCAATATACAAACCCCATTTCCATATGAGTTGAGAAATTGTGTTAGATGTAAATATAAATGGAATACAATGATTTGCAAATCATTTTCAACCCATATTCAGTTGAATATGCTACAAAGACAACATATTTGATGTTCAAACTGATAAACTTTTTTTTTTTTGCAAATAATCATTAACTTTAGAATTTGATGCCAGCAACACGTGACAAAAAAGTTGGGAAAGGTGGCAATAAATACTGATAAAGTTGAGGAATGCTCATCAAACACTTATTTGGAACATCCCACAGGTGAACAGGCAAATTTGGAACAGGTGGGTGCCATGATTGGGTATAAAAGTAGATTCCATGAAATTCTCAGTCATTCACAAACAAGGATGAGGCGAGGGTCACCACTTTGTCAATAAATGCGTGAGCAAATTGTTGAACAGTTTAAGAAAAACCTTTCTCAACCAGCTATTGCAAGGAATTTAGGGATTTCACCATCTACGGTCCGTAACATCATCAAAGGGTTCAGAGAATCTGGAGAAATCACTGCACGTAAGCAGCTAAGCCTGTGACCTTCGATCCCTCAGGCTGTACTGCATCAACAAGCGACATCAGTGTGTAAAGGATATCACCACATGGGCTCAGGAACACTTCAGAAACCCACTGTCAGTAACTACAGCTGGTCGCTACATCTGTAAGTGCAAGTTAAAACTCTCCTATGCAAGGCGAAAAACGTTTATCAACAACACCCAGAAATGCCGTCGGCTTCGCTGGGCCTGAGCTCATCTAAGATGGACTGATACAAAGTGGAAAAGTGTTCTGTGGTCTGACGAGTCCACGTTTCAAATTGTTTTTGGAAGCTGTGGATGTCGTGTCCTCCGGACCAAAGAGGAAAAGAACCATCCGGATTGTTATAGGCGCATAGTTGAAAAGCCAGCATCTGTGATGGTATGGGGGTGTATTAGTGCCCAAGACATGGGTAACTTACACATCTGTGAAGGCACCATTAATGCTGAAAGGTACATACAGGTTTTGGAGCAACATATGTTGCCATCCAAGCAACGTTACCATGGACGCCCCTGCTTATTTCAGCAAGACAATGCCAAGCCACGTGTTACATCAACGTGGCTTCATAGTAAAAGAGTGCGGGTACTAGACTGGCCTGCCTGTAGTCCAGACCTGTCTCCCATTGAAAATGTGTTGCACATTATGAAGCCTAAAATACCACAACGGAGACCCCCGGACTGTTGAACAACTTAAGCTGTACATCAAGCAAGAATGGGAAAGAATTCCACCTGAGAAGCTTAAAAAATGTGTCTCCTCAGTTCCCAAACGTTTACTGAGTGTTGTTAAAAGGAAAGGCCATGTAACACAGTGGTGAACATGCCCTTTCACAACTACTTTGGCACGTGTTGCAGCCATGAAATTCTAAGTTAACTCTTATTTGCAAAAAAAGAATAAAGTTTATGAGTTTGAACATCAAATATCTTGTGTTTGTAGTGCATTCAATTGAATATGGGTTGAAAAGGATTTGCAAATCATTGTATTCCGTTTATATTTACATCTAACACAATTTCCCAACTCATATGGAAACGGGGTTTGTACATCCCTTGTCGTCACTCTTCAATGTTCTATTCACTTTGAATAATTTCTTACAGTGGACATGAAAAGCGGTGGTGAGTGCTGCGTGGGAAAGTGTTTGTGTTTGTGTGTGTGTGTGTATGTGTGGGAAAGTGTGTGCTCTGCAGGATTGTGTAGCAAGCACACATCAATACATCACATCAATACAGGTCAAGAGTGCACTTTTGTGGGAAGATGATAAGGACACACAAAGAAGAGGGGGATGGGCTTCTCTCTCCGACTATTGAAACAGGAAACCCGCATACATAAAATATCACCACAGATTATTTTCATACGCAGAATAATGCAAACAAATGATATGTGGTTGACAAACTATGTGTTACAAACGACAAAGATAGCAATGGCCACCAAACGTACAATTTACTTCATAAATACTCTTTGGAGTATTTTGGCCAGTAATCAATACTGTCTCTCATGATTTGATGGTGTGTAAGTGTAAATATACGTACAGTATGTGTTGCACATGTACCGACAATGTGATAGCACTGTTGCTGGGTAACTTACGGTGTTGAGGAACTTCGATGGTCACAGTTTCGCGCCATAGCAGCAGCTGTAATGACATGAAAGCCAAGGCCGCACGCCCGCACGGACTCAGCATCTCTCCGCTCTGACTGGCTGCTGTCGCCACTCCTGACGGACTCGACGCTTCTCCTGTCGGTCACGCTGACGCCTTGTGAGAGAGAGACAGACGGTTAGGAGGTTCGATCATTTCCTCCTCTTCAGACTAAGGTCTTGTTTCTGCACTGGTCCTGTGAGATCTTTGACACAATTGATCATCACATTTCAATAAACCGATTAGAACATGTAATTGGAATTTAAGGAACTGCCCTAACCTGATTTAAATCCTATTGATCGGACTGCTTACAGTTTGATAATAAAGAATGAGTGCATGTTATTGTTAGTCATGGTGTACCAGAGGGCTCCGTGCTTGAACTATTACTGTTTAACATGTTTCCATTTCCCAGACAGGCCTTAACTGAACTGACTGAAGCCTTGCTTGGCCACCAGGTGACCGAGGTCCGACAGGGGCCGGCCATCCGGGTCAACCAGGGACAGCCACATGGGCAGAGCCAATCCCTGGGTAGTAGATGCGCTCATGCCGTAAAAGTCTGTTTTGCCGGGATTCAGTCGTCCATTCTGGCCACATGGCAGAGGAATCGCAGCTTTCCCATCTGCATTACAGTGGCAATGGTGGTGGGACAAACTGATACATCAATGGTGACATGGTGGAACCACCCATTGCAAAGGATGTTCAGGTGTAATGCATCAAGGCAGCGAATAGTCGGTGTGTGAAGAGTCCAGGTTTGAGACCCGTACAGCAGCACCGGCACCAAGCAGGAATTGAAGGTATGTATCGTTGTGGATGTTTTAATCTCTGCAAATCCACCTTGTTATGTTATGTTATGTTATGTTATGTTATGTTATGTTATGTTATTTTCATTTATTATGCGCCCCCCCCCCCCCCCCCAACCAACTGTTGCATCAGCCCGGGGCGACCAAAAACACAGCGAGCCTGCTGTAGACGATGTGCAACGTAAAGATCTGACAACCAAGATCTGGCAGATGGTGAGGCCCACGTGGAAGGGCTATATGAGTAAACGTTGATTGATTGATTGACCAAGCAAACTGGACACATTGGGTTCTATTGGACAGGTAATTAGAAAACCACTTCACAGCATGCTGAAATAGACCAATCTTGTACAGTCTGTCTGCCAAAATGATATGGTCGACTGTATTGAATGCTTTTGACAGGTCAATTAAATAGAGCGCACAATATTTTTTGCAATCCTACGCCTCAATGTCATTCTCAACTTTGATAACAGCGGTTATGGTGCTAAGTTTCTTTCTAAAATCCGATTGATATTGAGAAAGCAGACCATAGGTGTCTAAGAAATATTTAAGTTGTTCACTATCAAATTTTTCAAGAACTTTAGTTTGGACACATAACATGCAGTGTCTATAGTTATTAATAGCTGTGTGTGATAATTTATTACCACAAAAAAAGATTTGAAACCGAAAAAAAACAATTAGTAACCAAAAAAAGATGTGAAACAAAAAAATGTTTGTAACAAAAAAGATTTATAATTAAAAAGTAAAATTTGGAACCAAAAATATTTGCACTCCAAAAAATACTTGTAACCGAAAAAAGATTTAAAAAACAAACCAACCAAAAAAAACGGATCCAAAAAAAGTTAATTCTTGACAATAAATTATGACTTTCACCTATATAGTGGAAGGTTGTTGTCATATAGCCCAAAATTTGGTCAACTTTGACATTAAACTTCGACTTGGAGATGGCAAAAAAGATGCGAAAAAATGCTCATTTGTGTCCACCATTTGTTTCCTAACCTATGGGAGGATTGTGATTAATTCTTCATCTAAACAAGAAGATATAAACATCTCATCAGTCGGAATCCCAGTCGGAGCAGACAAATACAGTAAGGGCCTAATTTAATAATTTTTTGCGTGTACTAAAACACGTGCAAACTTGATAGCAAACGCAAAACTGATCTACTAAACGTGTGCAAAGTGGATTGTGTCTGTTAAGTGACCAGAATATGGTGTGCAATTCATTTTGCGTCTCCTGTCATCCTTCATTAATATGCAGAATATATGCTGGTCATCAAAACACCCACAATACTGGGACAAGAAGGAACAAATAAATTATACAACATGCGCAATATGATTTATCAACACTTATCATCGTTTTGCGAGCACTATTTAGCATTATATTTAGCACGTCTGAAATGTACGTGCAAACTGACAGACAAATAAAAGAGAATCCGTCGTCATACTCGCGTGTCAACATATTAGCATGGTCTGTCAGAAATAAAAAATATTAGACATATAGTCTATTAAGCAACATTCATAGCTACATGCTGGGTGACCCAAAGGGCTTATTAAAACAAATCCAATGAATGGGTTTTGGTGTCTGCTGGCATTTTTTTTTATGCCGTTTGCTTTTTTATTGATAATATATATGATTAACATATCTCCAATATTAAAAAAAATATGCATTTTTACATGTCTTGAGCACAGCTAGTGCAGTCCCTCTGCTATAAGCGCTAAAAAAAAGGAAAAATTGGGTGCAGTTTGGGCTAGATCACACACAAAATGCCCACTAATAGTACACACAATTTTATAGATTGCACACGCTGTTTAGCACGTAGTATTTTGCTCTTAGGGACGGCGTGGCGAAGTTGGTAGAGTGGCTCTGCCACAATCGGAGTGTTGCTGGTTACTGGGGTTCAATCCCCACCTTCTACCATCCTAGTCACGTCCGTTGTGTCCTTGGGCAAGACACTTCACCCTTGCTCCTGATGAGTGCTGGTAGCGCCTTGCATGGCAGCTCCCTCCATCAGTGTGTGAATGTGTGTGTTAATGGGTGAATGTGGAAATACTGTCAAGCGCTTTGAGTACCTTGAAGGTAGAAAAGCGCTATACAAGTATAAACCATTTATTATTTATTTATCTTAGGAAAATCAAGCCATGAGTGTTTGTTTTATTATAATTATAGTTGTATTTTTTTGTTTAGCACTTAGCAGTACTGCTGCATAATGATGAGTGTTTTCTGTTTTGTTTTGTGTTGCACATAGCTTCTAAAACTTGGAGCTCATCCTCCATATTTCCAGGCTTAAAAATATAAGGTTCTGGATTATAATTTGTTGGCTCCCATTAAGTCTGCTGTGATTAGTAGTGTTGTTGTTGCTGAAGGGAAAAGCGAACATTGTTATGCGTCTTTGAAATTAATACACGGCCGTACAATTAAAATACGTAAATATTACATTTTATTATGAATGTGCTTTGTTACTAGTTCACATATACTGTATACTTACAGTGTGTGTATATAAAACTTTGATGGATGTTTTGGAATGTTTTTAGAACGCTTTATAGGTGGAGTAAAGCGACGTCCTTTGGCTTCATTGTTAGCTCACTCTTGCTAGCGTTTATTTACGATTTAAAAAAGGAACAACCATACATGTGCTTGTCTCATCTGATGATTGTGAATGATAGGCAAAATTCCAAAAAAGTGCAGTTACCCTTTAACTGACACTTGTATGGTGAGAAGAAAAATCAAGATTTTATTTCCCTGCAGAAGAACACAACAGCTTTTTAGCCTGAAGGCAGAGATAACCTGAAACCTGCCAAGCTATTGTATAGAAACCATCTGGTGGCATGTCAATCAATACACACATGGTGCTTAAATAGGGAATCTGTCTCTTGGGAGCTAATAATGCCACCATTGGCTGGCACAAGGTGATACATCTCACTGTCACAGGTGCTGTTTGAGCTGAGCAAAACATGTCCACACATAAATGAAGACACGCCCTCCTGCACATACACATTCATTTACCTGCACATTTCTCTGCCAGCCAGCTGTTCTGAAACCCAACTATGAGCTCCATATTCCAGCTAATTACTGAATTGATAGGAAGAGACTAGTGTTTTCCCGATACCAATATTTCGAAACTTTTCTAAATAAAGGGGATCACAAAAGATTGCATTATTGGCTTTATTTTAACAAAAAATCTTAGGGTACATTAAACATATGTTTCTTATTGCAAGTTTGCCCTTAAATGAAATAGTGAACATACAAGACAACTTGTCTTTTAGTAGTGAGTAAGCAAACAAAGGCTCCTAATTTAGTCTGCTGCCATATGCAGTAACATATTGTGTCATTTTCCATTCTATTATTTTGTCAAAATTATTAAGGACAAGTGGTAGAAAATGAATTATTAATCTACTTGTTCATTTACTGTTAATATCTGCTTACTTTCTCTTTCAACATGTTCTATCTACACTTCTGTTAAAATGTAATAATCATTTATTCTTCTGTTGTTTAGATGCTTTACATTAGTTTTGGATGATACCACAAATTTGGGTATCAGTCCGATACCAAGTCGTTACAGGATCATACATTGGTCATATTCAAAGTCCTCATGTGTCCAGGGACATATTTCCTGAATTTATAAACATAATATACATTTTTTTTTAGACGAAAGATGATGTTGTGATGCTAAAAAATATCGACGTAATCAAAGTAGTATTGACTAGATACACTCCTGTACTTGGTATCATTACAGTGGATGTTAGGTGTAGATCCACCAATGGCGTTTGTTTACATTTTGACACCGGTGAGCTACGGTATGTACTGAAGCATGTTTAGCTATTCCTCGTCCTGCAGGGATGATACTTACTTTATTTGTCGCCACGAAGGCGAGGATTAGTGATTTAGAAGTAGCTAAAACACTGCCGACTGTGGCTGGACTTTAGCCGCTAGCTAGCTAGCCATGTCTTAAAGCACCTCTTCCGGTGAGCGTTTCAGTGTTTTAACTTCACCTTTATCGTTAGTTTTTAAGCCAAAATGCGTCCGTTCTTCCTTTTCTGTCTACACACTGTGTCTGCTTGTAAGTAATCCGTGATTTTGCGCTACCGAACATGCTTGTCTGCTCGTAAACCAGCAATGGCACGACGTGACGACGACGAGGGCGAGGGGGGGTGGTGGACCAGTACCTTTCAGAGGCGGTATCGTATCGAATATGATTCATTAGTATCGTGGTCCTAAACTGATACCGGTATACCGTACAGCCCGAAAAGAGACAAAACTGTAAACAAGCCTCTAAACAACCTGGTGATAACCCTAAAGACAGAAGTGTCAAATAACGTGTCACAGTGAGAGAAACCAACATTTTAAGGCTGGACAAAGCCTCGTACTGTAGGGCTCCCCACGAGTGGGACGTTCACAAATAGGTCATTGCTGTACTCTACTCTCGCCACACTGCAGTGCACCATTGATGATAGATGTAATGATAGCACAGAGTGCTACACTTTAGAACACGTGTCAGTGAACATTACCTTACCTACATATTGTTAACAACGGTCATGACAAACCATGAAACTGATCACAATTTTAAACAAAATTCAAAGTCCAATACAAATAAGGCAACAAAAGAAGTATCCCTCACTTCCCTTTTGTAAAGCAATTCTGTACAGCAGATATGGGCATCTATATCTACAATGAGATTTGCCTGAGCGCTACACAGGATATATTTATTTATTTATTTATTTTTATTGTGGATCGTCCTGAGTAGTTAGGGGACTCCTGGTCTAGCTGGTCATGAATGAGTCTTTGTTTCCTTAAAGAACTGCACTAGTACTGTCACGACTTGGTCCTTGGCGTGGATTGTTTTTCCAAGGTGCAAAGCAACTTGACTGGACACGGCTTGGAGGTGAGTACATAATTTAATATAAGGACAATAAAAAGGAATAAACAAAAGGCGCTCACAGAGGAGGTAACAAACTTGGCTATGAAACAAAAGACATGCACGTGGGCACAAAAACTATGAACAATAAACACAAACTTACTTGACATAGAACATGGCATGAAGACGCGATCATAAAGGGTGCAGAGCATAAATGTGGAGCATGAGTGTGATGTCGCCAGGACGAACAACAGAAACAGAAAAGCTTATATAGTGACATGATCAGTGAAAACAGGTGCGTGACTCTAACCGTGAACAGGTGCGTGACATGACAATGTGAACCAGGTGAAACTAATGGTTGTTATGGGGACAAATAGCACAAAAAGTCCAAAACCAAATCCGAACATGACTAAAACAAAACATAATCACAGACATGACAAGTACCTTGGAATACAGGAGCCCGAACTTACAATTTTTTCAGGATACAAGTTTTCTCTTGGCTAATTGTTATGCTTTAAGTTCAGTGTTTCCCACACATTAATTTATTTGTGGCGGCCCGCCACGAAATAATTAAGGCCACTACAAAAAAAAAAAAATATTTTAATTTTTTTTTTAATTTCAATTTTTTTTTTTTTTTTTGTCCTGTTCAGCTTCTCAGACAAATCATATAGTTGATGTAGATGCCCATATCGGCTTTTCAGATTTACTTTACAAAAGAGAAATGTAGGATCAAGATTTTTGGAGCTCTTTGTTCAGTGGATCAGACGTTTCAATCAATCAATCAATCAATGTTTATTTATATAGCCCTAAATCACAAGTGTCTCAAAGGGCTGCACAAGCCACAACGACATCCTCGGTACAGAGCCCACATACGGGCAAGGAAAAACTCACCCCAGTGGGACGTCAATGTGAATGACTATGAGAAACCTTGGAGAGGACCGCATATGTGGGTAACCCCAACCCCCCCCCTCTAGGGGAGACCGAAAGCAATGGATGTCGAGTGGGTCTGACATAATATTGTGAAAGTCCAGTCCACAGTGGATCCAACACAGCCGCGAAAGTCCAGTCCATAGTGGGGCCAGCAGGAAACCATCCCGAGCGGAGACGGGTCAGCAGCGTAGAGATGTCCCCAACCGATGCACAGGCTAGCGGTCCACCCCGGGTCCCGACTCTGGACAACCAGCACTTCGTCCGTGGCCACCGGACCTGTGCAACTCCCCCTCCATAAGGGAGAGGGGAGCAGAGGAGAAAAGAAAAGAAAAGAAACGGCAGATCAACTGGTCTAAAAAGGGAGTCTATTTAAAGGCTAGAGTATACAAATGAGTTTTAAGATGGGACTTAAATGCTTCTACTGAGGTAGCATCTCTAACTTTTATCGGGAGAGCATTGGAGCCCGAACAGAAAACGCTCTATAGCCCGCAGACTTTTTTTGGGCTCTGGGAATCACTAATAAGCCGGAGTTCTTTGAACGCAGATTTCTTGCCGGGACATATGGTACAATACAATCGGCAAGATAGGCAGGAGCTAGACCGTGTAGTATTTTATACGTAAGTAGTAAAACTTTAAAGTCACATCTTAGGTGTACAGGAAGCCAGTGCAAGTGAGCCAGTATAGGCGTAATATGATCAAACTTTCTTGTTTTTGTCAAAAGTCTAGCAGCCGCATTTTGTACCAACTGTAATCTTTTATTGCTAGACATAGGGAGACCCGAAAATAATATGTTACAGTAATCGAGACGAGATGTAACGAACGCATGAATAATGATCTCAGCGTCGCTTGTGGACAAAATGGAACGAATTTTAGCGATATTACGGAGATGAAAGAAGGCCGTTTTAGTAACACTCTTAATGTGTGACTCAAACGAGAGAGTTGAGAGAGTTTGATGAAGCTTTGTGTCTATCTACCACCACTACTGTTTTCTGTTTATTTGTTACTGACTATGGCAGGACACCTCTGCCTCTGTTTCACTTTATGTTGCTGGTAAATAATATGGTTGTAGTAGTAGGCTAAAGTTAAATTATTTAGTATGCAATAATTAAAGGGGCAGAGCTTTAAGAGACATTTTAGCTTTTATATTTTTATAAGATATATTTTTTTGTAAGAACCACAATTAATAAATATATTTCAGTGAATAACTTATTGTTCAAATCTGTATATAAATATGTACCTAAAGTACCTAAAATTATATTGTAAAATGGATGGATGGATGGATGGATGGATGGATGGATGGATGGATGGACGTTTAAAACAAAACGGTTATTATTAATTAGTAAGTATACATTTTTGAGCCTTTTTAGAGAAAATCATATCATTGTAGTAAATTATGCAAATTACTTGATGATGTCATGGTGACCACGCCCATAGCCACGCCCCCACCGCCACAGGTATCTTGGCAGTTTATGGGAAACACTGTGGTTGCAAGCAAAAATGTGTGTTACGAGAATCCCCACCACAAGTTGGCGTGGTGAATGTCACAGTGAACCCCGTAAGATCCGACCAATACATTCGGTCTTATTCGCTAGCATTAGCTTAAAGCTAGAGATGGACATAACTTTGTTTTTCCCAAGCATGGGAAGGAAGAAAGTGAGTGTGAAGGACAGTGCTGAGAAGACAAAGTGGAAGATATTCGTTGAATTAAAAAAGGAAATCAATCAAAAACTGGAGCATAGCCCTGCTACTCTGCAACATACTGAAGCAGAATGAGTCAATAACACCAGCCAAAGACGTTAAAATAATATCAAAAGATGTATCCATGAAAATATGGAAAAGCTGCTGATGGTGTTTGACTGAGAAGCAGCTGGAAGGAGATACTGTAGAAGTCCACTCTCCGAGGTAAATGCTGGGCAATATTTTTTAAAAACCATTGTACTTGTTTGTATTAGAGTCTATGGTATTGTTTTGCATACAATATTCCTTATCTGAAAGTTTACTTTTCTTTTTAAAAAGGCATGTTACATGGGGACGAGGAGCAAATATGAAATGTATTTCAATCCATTTCAACGGCTGTTTCACAATACAAGTTTTTCAAGGTACGAACTGTATTACAGAACCAATTAAACTTGCACACCAAAGTACCTTAGTACTCCATAAATGTACAGTCCCTCCATGCAACTTCAACCAATCCCCACGAATTATACGCGGCCTCGCAACATCGTCCAATGCTTGCTACTTCTCCACACTTTTTGGCCAATCAGCGCCATTTTTGCCAATTAAATTAATCGGTGAGCGGCACTAAAACACGCACACACATCAACTGTCTAATCTAAACTTATGCTTGCTCCTTGCGTTGACAAAGCAGGAACAACAATATATCAACTTTTTATTGCTCAATCAACTAGATAGCTGCCCTTCCGCGTAGCTCAGACCTACTTCCTGTTCCTGTCTAGTGAATTGTAGTGAATTATATTTATATAGCGCTTTTGTCTAGTGACTCAAAGCGCTTTACATAGTGAAAACCCAATATCTAAGTTACATTTAAACCAGTGTGGGTGGCACTGGGAGCGGCTTCCTGGCCGTAGTTCCTGGTTGTCGGCCGAACGGACTCGGGGGGATGTCCGGGCCCTCTACTCCTCCTACTTATAGCACACACAGTCACACAAATATAGGACTTTGGGGGATTGTCCTGCGGGGAGGCATGGCGGGGGGTTGAGGATGCCTCCTATGGGGCTCCAGTCCTCCTGTCTTGTCCCCTGCTCGTCCATCCCTCAATCTTAGCTGCATATTAGACACTTAGGATTTGGAGGGCTCGGCTTGGTTGGGACCCACCAAGACCTTGATGTCCCCCAATTTTAATCGCATTATTAGTTCCCACAAGCATACATATCTCACTCACGCTACAGTACACGCATCAATAGGGACTGGAGGTCGGCTGTAATGGCTGACCTCCTAATTGTAACTACACAGTAGACACTCTGGGGGCCTTGTACACATGCATGTGGGGGGGTTGGGGTTCGGCGCACCCCTCATTGCCTCGTCGGCCAGCGCGGATTCCGGGGACTGCGTTCTGGTGGCCTGCCAGGCTTTTATTAATTTATTATTATTATTTTTATTTTTTATTTTTTATATATATATATATATATATATATATATATATATATATATATATATATATATATATATATATATATATATATATATATATATATATATATATATATATATATATATATATATATATATATATATATATATATATATATATTTTTTAAATAATTTTTATTATTTACTTACTTTATTTTATTTTATTTATTTATTTGTATTTGTTATTTTTAATTTAATTTAATTTGTATTTTATTTTATTATTATTATTATTATTTTTAAATTATTATTATTATTTTTGTTTAATCTTATTATTTATTTGTGTGTGGCGTCGCGCGGGTCTCGCTTCCTGTTGGGTGGGGTCCGTGCCCGTGTGGCCCGACCATGCGCTGTGGGGTCTCTGTTGGCGACTTGATGTGGTGGCGGCGCGGCGCCCGTGTCTGGTCTGGATACTGTGTCTCGGTTGTTTGGGCGGTGGTGTGTTTGTGCAGGTTTCGGTTGGGGTGGTGGGGTCTTTTGGTGGGGGGGTGTTGGTGTCTCTTGTTTGCATGTTGGCGTTTGGGCTTGCTGGCAGGCTGGCGCTGGCTGGTCTCTGTGATCCTGTTGGCGTGTGGTTGCCGGTCGCGTTTTTTTTTTTGATCGATTTGATTGGGTGGTGCTGGCTGTCTGGGGGTGTTGTGGCTGCTGTTTCTGCTGCCGTTTGTTTGTGGTGTGGCTGCTGGGTCTGGTGCAGGGGGGTGGCTGATGTTGTGACTGGTGGCAGCGCGCGCGCGTGGTGGTTGTCGGGGCTGACAAACTGTGTATATGTATGTGTATGTGTGTGTGGGTATGTATGTATGTATGTATGTATGTATATATATGTGTATGTGTATGCATGTGTATGTGTGTGTATGTGTACATGTGTATGTTTATGTGTATGTATATATATATGTATGTATATTTCTGGGGGTACGTTCTGGGCCTGCCTGTCGGGTGGGGGTCGGCGCCTCAGGCTACTGCATCCGGACTGCGTGTCTGGAGCTCCTGGGTCCCACCGTCCGTCCCTTCCGGGTGCCCGTCTTGGTTGGGGCCTGCTGAGTCTGGTCCCTGCGTCTACTGTGGTAGCTTGGTGCTGCAGGGTATTCTGAGGTGCTGCGAGTCGGCCAATTGTTGGGGTAGCGACCTTGTGTGTCAGCATGTCTGTGATCTTCTTTTAATTCTTTTTTTTATTATTATTATTTTTTTATAATTTTCTTTATAAATAGATTTAATTATTTATTTATTCTTATTTTTTAATATATTTTATTAATATTATTATTATTATTATTATTATATATTTATTTATTTTATTTATTTATTTCCCCTACCTCAGGGGGGGGAGACTCGGCGGGGCGGTTGCTGGTTGTTCCATCTCCATCGTTGGGGTCCCTGCGGGTGGGGTGGGTGGTTCCCGTGGCCCCGTGCTGGGTGGTCCTGTGGCGTCCGGCTTGGGTGGGGTGGCCGTGGGCTGGCCTCGCCGCGCTCTCTGGGGATCGGGGGGGGCTCTTGGGGGCCCGGTTGCTGGTGGGGCAGGGGCGGTCTTCCCGTCCGGTTGCGGGGGGTCTCCGTGCTCCTCGGGCGGGGCGTCTCGCCTTTCTGTCCGTGTGGGGTGTGGTCTCTCGCTGGCTTGGGGTCTGGCTGCCCCCTGCTTTTCTCGTGCCTTGTCCTCTGCCGGGTGCGTCTGTCTGCGGCCTGCTGCTGGCCCTTGTGGGCGGCGCGGTGGGCCAGGCTCTGGGTTTCCTGTCGCTGTCCGGCTTGGCTGCGTGGGGGCGGTGGTCCCTGGTTCCCTGGGCACCGCACCTACTGTTTGTGGGATGGGCTCTCTGGGAGGCTGGGGCCGTACTCTGGCTCCCGCACACACTGGGAGTCAAATGTATTGTACATGCAAATTCACATATACTCACACACATACATACACACATACATAGGTACGTACGCTCCCACATACATATACAAATAAATACAGTACATATTTACACACTCAAAGTTCGTACATCCACACGCACATTCATTATACAAACATACTGTATACACATACTGTACATATACATTCACTGTAAAAACATACATATACACATACTGTACATATACACTCACTGTACAAACACACACATACACATACTACACATATACATTCACTGTACAAACACACACATACATATACTGTACATATACATTCACTGTACAAACACACATATACACATACTGTACATATACATTCACTGTACAAACACACATACTGTATACATATACTGTACATATACATTCGCTGTACAAACACACACATACACATTCTATACATATACATTCACTGTACAAACACACATATACACATACTGTACATATACATTCACTGTACAAGCACACATATACACATACTGTACATATACAAGTACATATGCACACATACACTCATGCACATAATTATGCACGTTGTTGCCCTAGGGTAAACTGGGTATAACACATGGCACACTGACAAAGCTTAACCTATTGTTACTATAACAATCTACAAGGTTAATGTAGGTCTTTCGTATCTCAAGTTATCATTACGTATATGTATTGTTGCATTTGAACAATTGTATTGTTGATAATAAAGGTAAAGTATTGGTATTGTTTATTATCAATAGCACTATTTCTATTGGTATTCATATTGCTCCATTTTTAGTGTAATAATGCTCATTGTCATTTCTGTATTATTTTTTATTTTCGCTAACTGCTTATTTGCTATTACTTTTATTTGTACATGTCGTATTTGCTGATGTTGCTCTGTTGTTGTTGTTGTTGTTGTGTTTGCTGTTGTTGTTTTTGTCTCTCTGTCTAATCCCCCTCTTGTCCCCACAATTCCCCCCTCTGTCTTCCTTTTTCTCTCTTTCTATCCCCTCCTGCTCTGGCCCGGCTGCACCAAATGATAACATAAATACATTTAATAAAGTCAAAATACAAATAAGGCAACAAGAGAAGTATCCTACACTTCTCTTTTGTAAAGTAAATCTGAACAGCCGATATGGGCATCTACATCTGCTATATGATTTGCCCGAGAAGCTGGGCAGGACATTATAAAAAATTTTTTTTTAAAAAAGGATGGCCGAAGCGGGGATCGAACCTGGAACCCTCAAGTTGCTGGCACAGCCACTCTACCAACCGAGCTATACCACCTCACATCTACATGTTGACAAAGCCTTCTGGGTAATTCAGTAAATAATAGGTGTGTAAAAATTAATTGGTACAAACCGATAATTGATTTTAATTTTAGAGATATGAATGCATCATTTGGCGAGTCTCTGGACCGATCTATATGCAATACAGCTCGGTCGATGTCCGGTCGGAAAGTCATGAATCGGTTGATTGTAGATCTGTTACAAAATATGGCCGCTCTAATCTTGCGAGACTTCTGTAATACAAGAGTACCGTTGTACTTTTAAGTGCAATGACAATAACTCCATTCCATTTCAGTCACAGCAGAGAGGAGACGCACACGCACTCTGTACAAAGCTGCCGCTGTTTCTTCCTTGATTGAGACTTAAATGTTTCATCACTGTCACGCTTCAAATAAAAACAAACCTATCGTTAATTTTAATGAGCCAGTCAATAGATTTGGTTTATTTGTGAATATCACCAGTATTGTTCATGAATCATATCGTAACCCATGTATCGAGATTCATATCGGATCGCCATTTAAGATAGAGATGCACACCCCTAATAAATAAACATTTAGTTCCTAGTTTACATGTAATTATATATCTAACATTTCATTATCTAGGGTACGACAGTTATGAACATATTCTCATTTGCAATGCTGACCTTGCAAAGAGGCATCGTTTACATTTTAGAGATGTTGAAGTGTGATGATAATCCATCATCGTCTCTCATTTACGAACAAAACTTAGTGCCATAGATATGCGCTCAGCAGTTCATAAATGCTTTTAACGTGCGTGGGCAAATGCGTTGGAACATAAATTGTCATGCCCTGGCAGCTCTGCTGTCACCTGTCTGCTTTTGTTGCAGTGCCTAATTTTCGGGCTATGGGGCGCAGCCATCTTCACGCACACCTGATACTCATTTCCTCCTGACGACTAAAAACTCTCCAATCCTTTTACTCGGTGCCAGTTGATTCCTGATGCTTCACCCTTCCAGTCGTGTTCATCTCCTATGCTCTGGCTTCACTCACAATCCTTGTTACTGTGGCTCTGCCATGTAGTGTTTACTTGTCTCTCTCCATACCATTTGTGTGCGATTTCTGTTTCTGCACACTTTTTAGGCGTGTCCTGAGTTGTTTTTCCTCACTCCTTTTTGAGTTAGCTTTTTCTTTCTCTTTCTCCTCTGCGTTGGGGTCCTAATACTCCGGCTAAGGCAGATTGTGACATAAATGAATGTTTAAATACCAATGACGTGCAGTCAGGGGAGGCAGGTGAGGCGGGGCCTCACATGCAATCATGGAAATAAAAAAAATGTAAAAAGAAAAAAAATTAATTAAATTGTTATATGTATCCAGTGATTATACTATAAAGTTATTTTCCATTTAACTTCACCAGTTATAGATTATTTTTATTCAAAATCGCTGAATTTTCACATTTGCCGTTCAAATACTGAGAAGAGACTTGCTGTGATCAGCAGCCAGTTGAGGCACGTTACTCAGTTGAGCCTCACCATGGATTGCGGACTCGGCTAACTGCTGGCCTGCTGTGCAGTGAGACGGTATTGCTATATAAACTCTATTATACATTTCCATAGTTTAGTTAGCTGATGTATATAATGTACAGTGAATTTTGTCAACAACTGTATGTGTGTAAGTATTTCTTGTGCTGAGCAATCATAAAACGGCTGCGAAGACGCACTGGCTGAGGCTCGCAGTAATCCCGCCTCCTGGTGGTAGAGAATGTACCCCCGCCATAGAATGCACCCCCTGACAGGAGTGTTATATCAACTACAGCCCACACTTATGTGGAAAGTTAAAGTGTGGGCTTTAGTTGATATAACACTCCCGTCAGGGGGTGCATTCTACGGCGGGGGTACATTATCCAGCACAACAGCGGCGCATGGACTTCATTTATAAGTAAAGGTAAGACCATAATAAAGTTTTTTTTTATTAAATGTGCTTTTTTGTGTGCAACTGTTTGTATGTGTAAAGTTAAAGTTAAGTTAAAGTACCAATGATTGTCACACACACACTAGGTGTAATGAAATGTGTCCTGTGCATTTGACCCATCCCCTTGATCACCCCCTGGGAGGTGAGGGGAGCAGTAGGCAGCAGCGGTGCCACGCCCGGGAATAATTTTTGGTGATTATACCCCCAATTCCAACCCTTGATGCTGAGTGCCAATCAGGGAAGAATGCTGGTATGAGATTTTAAACATAACCCGTTAACTGCTGCCAATCAAGTGGTGAATAAGATACTCTTTAGGGTTCATATGTCTGTAAATCTGACTCTGATGAAGTCAGTGCCTCACCAGCCACGAACATCACCACACGTCACTGTTAAATACTAAAATACTTTTCAACTGTAAAACATACACGGAGAATGGCTGCAACTTGTGGACAACAGAGCAGACAGTGGACACAAAGGATGCCTTTAGTGGTGTTTCTTTCTGAAATTCTAATTATTACTATTATTAGGTATAATAAATTAAAACAGTAATTTGACGATGCTTTCTTAAAATGTTATTTGCTGCCATCTAGTGTTTGAGTGTATGCACAGCTCTGATGCGCAAAGGAAGGCTGTTTCATAGTTTATGAACAGCCCCTGAAAAGGCTACGTCCCTTGTAGTGGTGAGTCTGGAGCCAGTGACAGACACAAGAAGACAAGCATGTCCCTAACAACTACATGCAATGGACTCCGTTTGGTTCCGAAGCACAAGTCCTTACAGACTGAATGACACATCTTGTGTTAGCATCTATCTCTCACCACTGGATATCCCAGATGTTCTTGGGGATTTATTTGATCTTACTTGAGTCCCATATATACCAACTGTTCAATTGTACTTTGACTTATCATGAAGGCATGTTTGTATTTATGGAAGAGAAGCAGAGCAGCTGCGTTAGACAATCTGGACTGAACAATTACGATCGATTCAACGCCTGAGAGTACAACAACCTGATTAATAATAACATTCACAGACCTATCAGACAGTGAAGTCATGATGACAATGGCGTATCTACAGTCCACAATATCATGCTAAGCTGGTTATCTTGTCATCAAACACAACCATGCGATTTATAGCTGTGGGCAAAATTACATTTGAGTTATTAATCCACAAAGAAGATCTTCTTTGTATTCATTGACATGGAGATAATGTTTAATTCCTTACACGCTGACAAAGAAGATCAACGTGCAAAGCTGAAGACTGACTTTCTGTGAGAAACAGTGTGACCAGATCTCATGAACGTGATGATGTTTTACCTTTTAGAAAAAAGATGTCTCGCGGGCACAAGACAGGAGCCTCTCAAGCAGCCCAAAGACCATGGCACAAGATCGCTGCCATGGCTGGTACACCAAGTTAATTAGTTTGTTTGTTAGTTAGTTTGCAAAATAACTCAAGAACCCATAGGCAGATTTTCATTAAACTTTCAGGAAATGTCCGAAATGGGATAAGGAACAAGTGATTAAACTTCTAGTATGGATCATGTCTCCGACATTACCTTAAATTACAAGCTTTAACTTCTGTGTGTCTAAGCTGGCAACCCAACCTACACCCACGGAGAAAAAGACTATAGATGACTGCCAAGAGTTCACTTTCATTATAGATAACTCAAAACATTATGGGCACATTTTGAATATACTTTCCGGAAATGTTTGAAACGGGATAAGGAACAAGTGATTATATTTTGGGGCTGATTCAGATTAGAATTCAGGACTTTTTTTTACTATTGGGAGGTGTAGGTCTTTTTTTTCTACATTTACATTGAATTCATTTATCTACAGTACTTTTATTTATTGGCTGGCAAGGTATCTGACATCATTTAACTTGAAGTTACAGTCAGTATTCATTGTTATTTCAAATGCACTATCATCACATATTCTTTATCCACCACATGGACATTAAAAATACAGACATCCATATTTATGTTTAGTTTTTTTTCGCACACAATTTATGTGTCTAACTCATAACATGTTTTATCCGGAACAGGTTTTATCCAGCGCGCGTGCCGGAACAGGTTTTATCCGGCCCGCGGGATGAGTTTGCTAAGTATAAAAATGAGCCGAAATTTTTTAATGAAACAAACTGCTGTTCTAAATGTGTCCACTCGATGTCGCAATAGCAATTATTCGTATCTTTGTAGATGATGCTACATATGTAAAAAATAAAATAAACCACATGATGTTAGTGCACCAGTCGAGGAAAATAAGCAAACTACATATATAACATCCTGTAATTTGATTTTGATATAATTTTTTTTATCTAAATAGATTGAAAATTAACACCAATGATTTGACTGATGAACATTATCACATAATTTATTCAGAAAGTATAAATAACGATAAATAAAGGTAAAATACTACCGCAACATTTAAGTGTAAAAACAACATTATGATTTGTACATTTTCAGAATGTGCTTGTTCTATTTTTAAACAAAAAAAACAATCTGAAGTTGTCTTTATTTTTAAGTTATCGTGCCATAATTTTACCAGTCAAACCCACTAGGAAGTGGATTTTTCTCCATGTGGCCCCCGATCTAAAATGAGTTTGACACCCCTGGTCTAGCTGATTAATTCGCAAAACGGCCCTGTTATGTAAAACCAACTTTTCTTACCTATTGGTACCTGCTGTTGTGTATTTGGGATCTGCATAAGTCCCGAAAATTTGAAATCAAATCATGGAGGCATTGCGCATATATTTATATAGAACAATCTTGCTTTCCTTCTTACTTCCGGGAATTTACCCCAAGTGTGACGTCAGCGGATTATCCATACATGGTATAAATTTACCCAAAGCACTTTGCGCGAGAACGCCATTGTAGTCCACGCTGCAGTCAATAAGCTCCATATTTTTTTATATCCTTTTGTTCTTGGGCAGACTGGCTTGTAAATGCACATGTATCTTCTGCTGTTGTCATTTCTAATACAAAGTAGCATATAGTTCCAACCTACCGGGTAATCTGTTAGTAGACTCACTAAGAGAGGCGCTAAAAACTACAACAAGACCGCTCACAAAATGGCGCATATTGAGGCGACGGTCAGAAAGCAGCTAGAAAACGGTCTGTAAAACATAATCCATTATTCATTTTGACCAAAGAACCACCATTACATGTAACATTTAAAAATAATAATAATAATATGAACCCTTTAAGTGAGTTACTATCAGCTAAACAATATTAGTATGATCATCTTTCAATCAAAGGAATAAGACAAGCATGTTTACATATTTTTGCTAAATGCCATTTATTTCAAACTGGCTTAAAATTAAGCTTTTTCTGCACTTGCCTGCTGCACTATTTACAGTATTTTTGTTTTCCCTAATAGATGGGTTTTTAGTTGCAGGATGAGTTAGGCCACAGTAATAAGACTTACACAAACTTAATAACTTTAATAAACGTTTTATTCACATGCAGTTCAAAGACTTACCGAATGCTGATGTGGTCACAAATATTTTGTCTGCATCCAATTTTTGGACCTGATGACACAGAATAAAACCATGGTAAAAACATGTTATGTGATTATAATATGAACAGAACACATACTGTATATAATAAACAGGAAAGCAGTAATGATGGGAAATGACTCTTTGAAGCAAAAGACAGGGGCCGGCTCCTGATTGGAATTGGGAAAAAATATCTACAGATGCTTTTTCAATTTTGTTTGACCTATTTTTCATTTATATTTTGTTGCCTTGTGTGTTTTGCAGTGATTCTGTGTTGTTTTTCTTTAAAAAAAATTAAGCAGAAGAAAGCACAAAGTTTAAAACTGTGAAAAGCTCAATGACAAATAGTTTGTTTTTGTACATTATAATTCATTTTTTAGCACAATGCAGGGTCAAAAAATAAAGGCACGTTTTGATAATAAACATACTGTACAATAACAGACCCTCTAGGATTTCACTGGCTTTTTTGGCTTTATTGGAAAGTTGCAGCAACAGTTGCAATGTTTTTTGTGTATGCAGCAGGCGGGAGGCAGATGGTGAGTAAAAATAATACATTTTTTAATATAGCCAAAATAAAATGTACTCACGAGGGAGTGGGAGAACACAACTAAGGGTGGAGAGAAACAAAAGAAGGTGAGTGCAAACCTAACTGTACATGTCACGGGAATTATTTTGTGCAGGAAGCAAAGCAACAAGCATAGCAGAGCCATAGATATTGGCAGGGAAATGAGGACTGAAATGGGAGACTGATTGGTAACCGGGTACAGGTGTGTCTTGGTTGCCAATAAATGACAGGTGTGGGAGCCAGTACTCAGTGGACACACAAACGGGAAAAAACATGTATTACTTTGTAATCAATGTTTAAGTGTTCATTGTAGCCTTAACCTCAAAATGCACAGGATTTTTAAACAAAACTTGTAAAGCAAATATTGTATTGATGTTTAACTCATTTTACACCACACAAACTTAAAAGTAGACACTAGATGGCAGTAAAAGCACATAATCAGAGCTCATTGTCAATTTACAGTACAATTTTGATTAACTATAACTCATAATAGTAATAAATAATTATGAGTACAGAGAGAAACACCACCAAAGGCTTCCTTATTGTCCGCTGTCTGCTTAGTCGTCCACAAATTGCAGACATTCTCCACGTTTGTTTTACACTTTAATAGTGTTTGTCCATCTTGAACACATTTAACCCCACACGTTACGAGCATTTGAACTGTTGAGAGCGATCGATAGCACACATTTTTGTTGGTAAATGAGAGACGATGGGAGATTATTATCACACTTCAACATCTCTAACAAGTAAATGCTGCATCTTTGCAAGATCAGCATTGCAAATGAAAATATGTTCCTAATTGTCTTACCCTGGATAAATAAATGTTAGATATTACCCAGAAGGCTTAGCACTGTAAATAGGAACAATACGTAGATCTGAGCTGTGCCGTTTGAGCAATAAATAGTTGATATGTTCTTACATATTGTTGTTCCTGTTTCGTCAACACAAGAAACAAACATAAGTTTTGATTAGGCAGTTGATGCGTGCTCAGAGACAAATTCCATTGGCGAAAATGATGCCGAATGGTCAAAATATGCGGGGAACGTGCATACACTGGACAAAGTAGCGAGGCCGCGCGCAATTTGCAGGGATTTATTTAATTGCCGTGAATTGGCGCAATTCAATACAAAAAAAATTATGAGTTTGTTATTTACATTAGTAATTCATTTAGTTCATAATTTCACATTGTTGTTGATTACAAAAATTTAAACAACAACAACAAAAACTGAAGCGCCGTTTGGAAGCCGAAAGATTAGATTTTGATTAAAAAAAAGAGTCGAACATTCCAATCCTCTCACTATTATACAGTATTTGAACAGGACATATACAGTAAATATGAATAGGTATACATTATACTATTAAAGTTAAGTTAAAGTACCAATGATTGTCACGCACACACACTAGGTGTGGCAAATTTTTTCTCTGCATTAGACCCATCACCCTTGATCACCCCCTGGGAGGCGAGGGGAGCAGTGAGCAGCAGCGGTGGCCGCGCCCGGGAATCATTTTTGGTGATGTAACCCCCAATTTCAACCCTTGATGCTGAGTGCCAAGCAGGGAGGGAATGGGTCCCATTTTCATAGTCTTTGGTATGACTCGGCCGGGGTTTGAACTCACGACCTACCGATCTCAGGGCGGACACTCTAACCACCAGGCCAGAATTTATACAGTAAATATGAATAGGTGTACAGCAGGGGTGTCCAAACTTTTTCCACTGAGGGCCGCACACTGAAAAATCAAAGCATGTGGCGGCCGTGTTGATATTTTCTTCATTTTCAAAACCAATACAATATACACTTATTTTTTAACATTTGGGGCTCCCTCAAGTTAGGTCCTAGGGACCCAGAAGGGTTTCAGTCTTAAAAAAGGTAAAAAATAAGTTATATATTATTATTCTTTATTAAACGCTTGAATCTCTAATTCAACTTCAGGTGAAATATATATATATATATATATATATATATATATATATATATATATATATATATATATATATATATATATATATATATATATATATATATATATATATATATATATATATATATGTTATTTTTTATTTATTTATTTTTTAACATTTTATGAGCTTTTTGTCAAAACCCTATTTTTTGGGGCAAAAATACAAAATATACAAAATGTTTCCCAAAAACATTTTCAAAGTGGAATAATTGATGTGAAGTAATTTGATCCCTAAATGGGTCAATAATTCATAGCAAAATTGATTAAAATTTATCATTTTAATTTTTTTTTTTAGCAAAGACAGGTGTTTTTTAATTCCACAAAATTTTTTGGGGATCCAAAAGTGCCCCACTCATAAAACGGTCATGCTTTTTTATTAATTTTTTTTTTTTTACATTCAACACTTAAATCTCTATATCAGTTTCAGCTAATATATAGTGTAATTAGTTTAATATATTTATAATAACAGTGAATATAATAATTAGAATAATTAGTATATCATTTGTATGTATTTTTTAAAATAATTTTCATATTTTTCATGTTTTTTGTTTGTTGTATTTGTGTCCTTTTTGTCCTTAAATCAGTCAATATTTCATAGCAACATTGATTTTGATGCATTATTTTTTTTTGAGAAATTATTTTAAAAAATCGTGTTATTAGAGTCAACAATGCAACTTTTTCTCGTTGCATTTCACCTATTTGCTTTTTTATTCCACTTTTTAATGTTTAATGTCCAATGTGTGGCTCGGGGGCCATTTGCGGCTCGCAGCTCATGTTTTACCGGCCCACGGCACATCATTCTAAAAATACTAAAACTTTTTTTTTAGTATTTTTAGAATGATGTGCCGTGGGCCGGTAAAATATGAGCTGCGGGCCGCAAATGGCCCCCGAGCCACACTTTGGACACCACTGGTGTACAGTATATGAACAGGACATATACAGTAAATATGAATAGGTGTGCAGTATATGAACAGGACACATACAATACATATGAATAGGTATACAGTATATGAACAGAACACATACAGTATTTATTCACACTGAGTGGAATTGAGCTCAGGCTAAGTGCAACTCAAGTCAGACCAGTCAACCACTCACCAGATTGCATGTGTTCCATGTTCAAGCTATCAGGTATTCAAATGAAAATATACATCTATTCGATACGCAATCATTTACTGTATGTGTGAGGGGGGGTGGGGGGGGATGTCTTTCTCGTTATTCTCTGCTGGCACAAACACAGAGAGACATAAGCTGGAGGAGACATGAGCAACGCAAACGCCTCAGGTCTGTCTGCTACTGAGTTGTTGGTTTTTTTTTTAGACTCCGTGCTTTCATACACTCGTCTGTACGCCAAACGCTGCCCTTAGCATCTCTACATGCTCCTCCGCGCTTTCTTCTTGTGTATGTTAACACTTGTGGAGACACAAGAGCACACATGACTGCAGGACACCTTTAAGAGACTCTAAAAATAATAGTATACCGACACCACACACGCACACATACACACACACACACACACACACACACACACACACACACACACACACACACACACACACACACACACACACACACACAGTGGAATTTGAATAGAATGTACTTCCGAATACAAATCACACATAGAGATACTTTATCTTTCCATATTATTTTGACTTAACCACCGTTCCACAAGCAAGCTAAAACATTTATCATATTTAATAGCTCAGATTTTTAAAAAAGCAATGCCAATATTATTTCAAAATTATGTAAAATCTAGAAGAAAAGAAACCAGATAAAAACTATGTGCCAGCCGCAGAGAAACTGTCCCTGAGCATTATAGAATGGATGAATTATGGACAAAGCAATTACATCACACAGTAGGACTAGCAACGCTAATTATGCACGAATACACAAATATGCAAGTGATGTACCTCATTAGGGTAATAAAACTCAATTTAAGATAGAGAATTATTCATGTATGTTCCTAGCAAATACAATTCTACAACCCTGCTGATCAGCACATGCAAGTAACACAGACATCTCAGGGCGTTCAATCGATCGCAACTGGACTGCTTGGTCAGACTAGATCTGAGCAATCTAAGTCTATGGGCACGAACTGATGAAGTCTACTCGGATGAGAGGCGAAACGTCTTCCAAGACAAACCAAGCAGTGCAGTTGCGATTGAATGCCCTGAGATATTATGACCTGGATGAATGACAACGTTCAAAGACAAGTAACATAGACATAACGAGCCTCATCTACTAAAGGTTAGCGTGTACTAAAACACGTGCAAACAGGCAAAGCTAATCTACTAAACTCATATGCCGAGCACTGCGTCTGTTGAACGGGTAAAATTGTGCGCAAAGGATTTGTATCGGGGGTACCGTTGAAAGACGGAGACGATTGAAGGCGGGAAATATTTTTTCATCTGACGCCAAACTTGCTAATTTCCTCTTCGATAGGTAAGTAAGGCATTTACGTTTTCTTAATACTTGTAATAAATAGAAATGGACATTTCATATGTAAACTATATTGTCCAATACAGTCTATGATCTTGTCAAACAAAGCTAGTATGTTCGTGCAACGAATGCTTAGCATGCTAGCCCGGTCAATAGGAGTATACACATCGACATACAGGTTAATGGGGGAAGTACTGTATATGCCCGTTAGTCTGTATGTCGATGTGTAATCGAACTGACAGAGCAAAATATATTTTCGACAAATAAAACCTATGTGGATATGGGTAGTGTCAGTGCCTATTTCGTTCTCAATTAGCACGGCTGTCATGGCAATGTGAAACATTTGGGGACAACCAAATCACATGATAAAATAATTCCTCATTCGTGTTTGCATATTGTGGACTACATGTACCAAGTTATATGGCAATCTGAAACATTTGAAATAGTAGCCTATAGGCATACCTTGGTAAAATGTCTCTTCTGTAGTTTTGGGTGTGCATTAGGCTGCTAAGGATGCTCTACTTATTTTCACTAGTATAACCATTACTAGCGTATGTGGGCTCTGTACCGAGGATGTCGTTGTGGCTTGTGCAGCCCTTTGAGACACTTGTGATTTAGGGCTATATAAAGAAACATTGATTGACATTGATTGATAGCGTTGGTTGTAGTTCGTTTTAGTCTTTGTTTTCTGATAGTACTGACAATAACCATATGATTGCCATTTGTTGGGATATTGTACGCCGGCATGACGTACATCTTCCTGAAAATAGTAATAATTTCTGTGCAAAATGTGTTAATTGGAGATTAGTTATTGACAAAACGCTTGTCTATTGAGCTATTGTGGTCCCAGCACTTCAACCCCTAGTAAAAGGAAATGGAAGTTTGAATTTCCTTGGTGTAGCCCAGTCGATCGAGCTGGATTCGGCAGCGTATCTGGCAACCTCAGTCAGGGAGAGCGGGAGGGGACTACAGAATTTTGACCGTGATTGCAGTGCTATTTCTGGCCAGATTCCTACATATGGCTTCTTTAAGGTGACTAGCACATATTAAAGTTCAGCTATTGTAGAATTAATTACAAAAAGGGTTTCAATGACAAAAAAATGTTTGAAACAGCTTTTTGCATCAAATAAAAATGGGTTAGGAAGAAGGGCAGTTGCATGCCGTACAATTTTTTTCCGTCAAAATTTAAACACATTTAGCATCAATGCCAAAATGCCTTATTAACACATATTTCCAGGTCTTTGTGGGCCACAGATGGTGGCCCCCCGGGCCTTGAGTTTGGCACCTATGCATTAGAACTACAGTATGTCACTTACTGCACATCTGCATGTTGAAGTGGGTCAAGTGCATTGCCAAAGGGCACACAGGAGTTTATTTGCGGCACTTGAGGAGTGAGTGTGTTAATGCGAGTAACAGTACCAACACACACCAATAAACTGTTTTTGGCAGCATTTTACTATTACAGTATCTTGGGAACGAGAATACAAATTCTGCCTGATCTGCACAATAAAAATACATATTGGATACAGTCCTGTGTACTTTTATTGATTATGGGCTTTTTTCTTAAGTCTAAAAGAAGAGAAAACATATATTTCATAATATTCAAAGCAGGCGACTTTTTGAGTGTTTTCCTGATTAAAGAATGTTTTCACCTTCAAAGAAAACAACCTGCAACAGACATTGTAAACTCGTTCACTCCACACAAAAAAACATGACGAAAGAAACTTTGCTCTTGGTCCTTATCATTTGTTTCACTTTTCATTGCTTTTGCAAGTTGTCATGGCCAACATAGAATGTTGCGCCATCACATTATTACGGACCCCCTACCACAGCTTCAAAGTCCAGTGAGAAACACTCAACCAAAATTGTTCCATATAATTCCGAACAATGAATATGAAAACATTTACTATTTATCTCCAAAATGAAACCCTAAAATTAGAAAATGCAAGATTGAACTGTGTAATGATTGTACTGTTAAACATTTTAGTTGTAATGGTTGTTAAAGGGGACTTCTATGTCCCATGATATTAAACTGCTACAAGGTTTGGAATCTGACACAGCAGAAAATAAAACAATACATAAAAAAATGTTTTTTATCACTAACCTTATATATATTCAGGCCTGATCTTTACCCCAGTACCTCAACCCTTTAACATTTATTATATGGATGACAACTCAATCAATCAATCAATCAATCAAAGTTTATTTGTATAGCCCTTAATCACAAGTGTCTCAAGGACACAACTCCATTTGATGCACTTTTTTCTAAATAAAAACATGACAAAATTAGATCAAATAGGTCTTCAAAGTGATCAAATAAAATGTAAAAACAAACTAAATTAAAAAAATAAATGAATACATACACATTTTTTATTTAGGACTGAAGTTAATGAAGCGATTTGAACAAAAAAAGTAGAAAAAATACATAAATCGTGAAACATTTTTAAACGCTCTTAACTCCCTGAGGACTTTTCTGTCCTGGTGCTACGTAACTGGGCTAATATTATTTTCCAGAGTTTCAGTGATATATGAAGGAATTTGAAAAATAAATATTAAACTGAGCATGAAAAAAACCCTTTAGGAAAAAAAGCATTCCATTTAGAACAGGAGTGTCAAACTTATTTTAGCTCAGGGGCCACATGGAGGAAAATCTATTCCCAAGTGGGCCTGACTGGTAAAATCACGTCAGGATAACTTAAAAATAAAGACAACTTCAGGTTGTTTTTGTGGTTTAAAAATAGAACAAGCGCAATCTGAAACATACAAATCATAATGTGTTTTTTTTTACACTTATATGTTGCTGTTCATAGTAGTCTATCTTCATTTGTCTTTATTTATAATTTCTGAATAAATGATGTGATAATGTTCATCAGTCAAATAGGTGTGAGTCTGGCAGATATTTAAAATGCTCTCATTGGTGTAAAATGTTAATCTATCAGAAAATGTATTAAATAAATATATCAAAATCAAATTATAGTATGATAAATGGGTTATACTTGTATAGCGCTTTCCTACCTTCAAAGGTACTCAAAGCGCTTTGACACTATTTCCACATTCACACACTGATGGAGGGAGCTGCCAGGCAAGGCCCTAAATGCGGCCCATCAGGAGAAAGAATGAAGTGTCTTGCTCAAGGACACAACGAACGTGATGAGGTTGGTAGAAGGTGGGGGTCGAACCACGAACCCTCAGGTTTCTGGCACGGCCACTCTCCCAACCGCGCCACGCAGTCCCCATGATTGTAATGTAATTTACTCATTTTCCTCAACTGATGTACTAACATCATGTGGTTTATTCTGTACATATGTTACATCATCTACAACAAAACTTGTGAATTTGGACTCATTTCATTTATCACACGTGAAGTTAGTAGGGGACACATGTTATTTCAGCATATTTATGTGCGTCCAGATAATGTGTCCCCAGTCCGCCCCCTCTGAAGTCATGCGTGTGGTAGGGGATACAAAGAATGGCTATTGCGACATCCAGTGGTCACATTTAGAAGAGCAGTTTCTTTCATTAAAATATTTCAGCTCATTTTTATACTTACCAAAATCATCTCGCAGGCCGGATAAAACCTGTTCGCGGGCCGTACGTTTGACACCCCTGATTTAGAGTAAAACAACCAACGTTATGGCCATAAATACAGCAAAAATGTACCTGAAAGGATGAAAAAGTCCCCAATATATTCTAAGGCAGGGGTGTCAAACAAATTTTAGATCGGGGGCCGCATGGAGAAAAATCTACTCCCAAGTGGGCCGGACTGGTAAAATCACGGCACGATAACTTAAAAATAAAGACAACTTCAGATTATTTTTTTTGTTTGAAAATATAACAAGCACATTCTGAAAATGTACATATAATAATGTTTTTTTTTGTTTTTTTTTACACTTTCAAATGTTGCGGTTTATAATATTCTATCTTTATTGGTTGTTATTTATACTTTCTGAATAAATTATGTAATAATGTTCATCAGTCAACTCATTGGTGCTCATTTTCAATCTATCAAGATAAAAAAATGATATCAAAATCAAATTACAGGATGTTATTTATGTAGTTTGATCATTTTCCTCGACTGATGTACTAACATCATGTGGTTTATTTTGTACATGTGTAGCATCATCTACAAAGATACAAATAATTGATATTGCGACATCCAGTTGACACATTTAGAACAGCAGTTTCTTTCCTTAAAAAATATCAGGTTAATTTTTATACTTAGCAAACTCATCCCGAGGGCCGTAAAAAACCTGTTCGCAGGCCTGGTCCGGCCTTCGGGCCATACGTTTGACACCCCTGTTGTAAGGGTTTAAAAAGTATAACAATTATTTCACATAAAAAAGACAAATTCACTGAATTTCCAAAGCTTTGTTCCTCAGAAGGCCAACAAAACATATTTAATCCCAAAATGATCCTCATGAGCACAATTTTATCATAGAAACCAACACACTCATGTTTGTGGAGCTCAACATTTGAGCTTCAATGCAACATGAAAAACATGAAAACAAAGAGTGAGTCTCCATTAAACACACACTTTTCCACCCCTGGGACGTTCAATGTGATTATGTGTGTGGGTGTGGACCATCTAGTCCATCCCCTGCTCGTCCCTGCTGACCTGAAGGACAGGGAGTCCTAATGAACGTCCCAAAGGCCACCACTGTGGGCTTTTAACTCACACACACACACACACACACACACACACACACACACACACACACACACACACACACACACACACACACACACACACACACATTCACAGGGAAACAAATAGTACTCACACACAAAAAGGTCAGAGGCTACATGCTAAAGTGGATGCGGGGGACGTGACCGTGTCAGTGACATCATTTTCATGGTGCAGATGTCTTTAAATGTGTAACCATGACAACCGCTCTTGAACGTGGATGAGATAATCTCTACAAATCCAGGGGAGGCTTTGTGTTTGGATGAAATTAACCAAATAGCAGGTTTGCATCGGGGTGTTTTTGCTTAAGAAAAAACCCAAAAAACAGTCCAAAAATGCAGTCTCAAAATTATTGAAATTATAACCACTGAAGTAGAACGTAAAATAATTGTGTAAATGCATTTTCAGCCAAATTAGCTGTTTGAATAACTACACCTCAGAGTCAAATATTTTGTTATTTCACGTATGCTAGCTCTTTTTGCTCATATTGCATGTATACACCCGATTAAGAACTGTTAACACAGTTTTAAAATGTTTGTATAATACGTGAAATAGGAGGGAAAATGTGTGGGAATGCTTTTTTTCAGCCAAAAAGCTAATATTAGCACGCTAACTGTTTGGTTAATTTTGTATGTCGACTCCTCAGTCAAATATTTTGTTATTTCACACATTCAAACACTCTTCTTGCTCATATCGCAGGTATACACCTGATTAAGAACTGTTAAAACAGTTTTAAAATGTTTGTATAGCACATGACATAGGAGGAAAATGTGTGTAAATGCTTTGTTTCAGCCAAAAAGCTAATATTAGCATGCGAGCAGTTTGGCTAACTTTGCATGTATACACATCAGACAAATATTTTGTTACTTGACGCATGCTAACTGTTAGCATATGATAAGATTAGCAGGCTAGCCTTTTTGGCTAATTTTACCAGTATTGATTGATTGATTGAAACTTTTATTAGTAGATTGCACAGTACAACATATTCCGTACAATTGACCACTAAATGGAAACACCCGAATAAGTTCTTCAACTTGTTTAAGTCGGGGTCCACGTTAATCAATTCATGGTAAAATACCAGACACCTCAGAGTCCAATATTTTGTTATTTCACGCATGCTAGCTATTTTTGCTCATATTGCAGGTACAGACCTGATTAAGAACTGTTAAAACAGTTTAAAATGTTTGTATAGCACGTGAAATAGGAGGAAAAATGTGTGTAAATGCTTTTTTCAGCCAAAAAGCTAATATTAGCATGCTACTATTTGGCTAATTTTGCATGTATACTCCTCAGTCAAAAATGTTACTTGATGCATGCCAGCTGTTAACATGTTAGTATGCAATGTTATCAGGTTAGCCTTGTTAGCTCATTTTGCTGGTATACAACTTAAGAGTCAAATGTTTTGTAACATGATGCACGCTAACTGTTAGCATGCAAGCTTTTTGGCAAATTTTGCCGGTATACACCACAGTCAAACATGTTGTTATTTTACGCATGCTAACTGTTAGCAGCTTTTTTGCTCATATTGTAGTAGGGTTGTACGGTATTAGTATAGTACCGCGATACTAATGAATCATATTCGGTACTATACCGCCTCTGAAAAGTACAGGTCCACCATCCCCCCGCGCCCACATCGTCGTGTCATTGCTGGTTTACGAGCAGACGAGCATGTTCGGTAGCGCACAATTGCGGAGTACTTACAAGCAGACACAGAGTGTAGACAGAAAAGGGAGAACAGACGCATTTTGGCTTAACAACTAAAGATAAAGGTGAAGTTATAACACTGAAACGCCCTCAGGAAGAGGTGCTTCAAGACATAGCTAACTAGCTTGCGGCTAAAGTCCAGCCGTAGTCTGCAGTGTTTTAGCCACTTCTAAATCACTAATCCTCGCCTCCATGGCGACAAATAAAGTAAGTTTCTTACAAGTTTCATCCCTGCAGGACGAGGAATAGCTAAACATGCTTCACTACACACTGTAGCTCACCGGCGTCACAATGTAAACAAACACCATTGGTGGATCTACACCTGACATCCACTGTAATGATATCAAGTACAGGAGCGTATCTAGTCGATACTACTATGATTACTTCAATATTTTTTGGCATCACAACATCTTCTTTCATTTAAAAAAAAATGTATATTATGTTTATAAACTCAGGAAATATGTCCCTGGACACATGAGGACTTTGAATATGACCAATGTATGATCCTGTAACTACTTGGTATCGGATTGATACCTAAATTTGTGGTATCATCCAAAACTAATGTAAAGCATCCAAACAACAGAAGAATAAGTGATTATTACATTTTAACATAAGTGTAGATAGAACATGTTAAAAGAGAAAGTAAGCAGATATTAACAGTAAATGAACAAGTAGATTAATAATTCCTTTTCTACCACTTGTCCTTAATAATTTTGACAAAATAACAGAATGATAAATGACACAATATGTTACTGCATACGTCAGCAGACTAATTAGGAGCCTTTGCTTGTTTACTTACTACTAAAAGACAAGTTGTCTTGTATGTTCACTATTTCATTTAAGGGCAAACTTGCAATAAGAAACATGTGTTTCATGTACCGTAAGATTTTTTAAAAAAAATAAAGCCAATAATGCATTTTTTGTGGTCCCCTTTATTTAGAAAAGTATTAAAAAGTACCGAAAAGTATCGAAATAATTTTGGTTCCGGTACCAAAATATTAGTATCGGGACAACACTATATTGTAGGTATACACTTAAAGAGTTGACTATTCTGTTGATGCTGTCTGGATAGCGTGCTTGCTACTAGCATTTCAGTTCGGCTTTTCAGCATTTGCACGCAATTTCTACCAAAATTGCTTTTTAGTGTGATTATTTGTATACTTGATTGTGTGTCATGTATAAAAAAAAAAGAATTGCTTCACTTCAGAAAGATGCTTTATATACTCATTATGGACTGAATGATAGGACTGTGTAGGAAATTCAATAATCTTCCTTCTTTCTGAACATGTACATCAAATGCAGAGTTTTGGCATGGAGTTAGTCTTTCTACAATCGTCCATGTTGACAAAGTCTACCTCAATTAGTACTTTAAGACAGGGGAAGAAGGCAAGGTGTCAGATTGCAAAACCAGCTAAGTGTACAACTGGCATCCTCTAGGGAAGGTGCGATTAGGACACAAGGAATGAGGGTGGAAGGTTGCCGATTGAGTGAGCAGGTTGCCAGGCAATGTGTAACTGTGTGTGTGTGTGTGTGTGTGTGTGTGTGTGTGTGTGTGTGTGTGTGTGTGTGTGTGTGTGTGTGTGTGTGTGTGTGTGCGTGCGTGCGTGCGTGCGTGCGTGCGTGCGTGCGTGCGTGCGTGCGTGCGTGCGTGCGTGTGTGTGTGTGTGTGTGTGTGTGTGTGTGTGTGTGTGTGTGTGTGTGTGTGTGTGCGTGTGTTTGTGTGTCATGCTTGGAAGGAGCTGTGGTTCAATGATGCTGACTGACCTACTTTTAATCAAAAAAGAAAGAACAATCGAATGTTATGAGAAAACAAGCGGAGTGTAGAAAAAAACAACGTGAAGCAAAAGAGCGAGAATTTAGAAAAGAATAATCATATTTTCTTGTCACAACATACTCATGTGTCAGTTACATGGCTAATTAGTAGATAATCATTACATGTTGCAAAACTCAATTCATGTAGTCTGGTCAGGATCAGGAGGAAGATGAAGATTATCCGAGCTAAAAGAAGTAGAGATGTCGACTACACTTTGAATTGTTGACATAAGACAAACATGCTGCACTATAAGTACCATCATGTGCACACAACTAGAGAAAACACACAAACAAATACTAATGTGCAGTATTATATCAGTATTTAAGTACGTATTTCAAGTCAGTTAAATATCTGTTGACATCTATCTACTAATGCATGAATTGTTGTTTAAATATTATTTCAAATGAAATGGTATACCTTGCTCTTAATATTCTTAACTCCTGTTTCCATTCCCATGTTGAACAGAATGTTGTTTCAAGCCACAGCTGAGTTCTGCATGGATGTAGCTAGGGATGATGTTTGATAAGAAATTATCGAGTTTGAGCCTACTATCGAATCCTCTTATCGAACCGATTCCTTATCGATTCTCTTATCGAGTCCAGATAGGTTGTTGTATATGGAAAAAAACACACAATATTTGGTTTAACAAAAGCTCACTTTTATTATATAAGAAAAAAATAAAATCTAATAAATAAATAAATATTAAAGATTAAATTAAAGATTAAAGTACCAATGATTGTCACACACACACTAGATGTGGTGAATTTGTCCTCTGCATTTGACCCATCCCCTTGGGGAGCAGTGGGCAGCAGCGGCGCCGCGCCCGGGAATCATTTTGGTGATTTAACCCCCAACTCCAACCCTTGATGCTGAGTGCCAAGCAGGGAGGTTATGGGTCCCATTTTTATAGTCTTTGGTATGACTCGGCTGGGATTTGAACTCCAACCTGTTACCCCCCCTAAAAAAAAAAAAAAAAAAAAAAAAAAAAAATTGACTGTTGTTACCCAAAGTATATTAAATGGGATTTTTCAGAAAAACAAATATATACAGTAACACAAAAACAACCTGTATATATTTATAAATAATAATATAGTGTTAAATAAAATCAGTCCCTTGGGCACAAAACTTAAAATAATACAGCTCTCCAAAAAGTGCACTTCTGCTGCTATTTGACATAACTGTTTGTTATGATGCTTTGACATTTTTGCACTTTATTTCTTTATTGAAAGAAAATTCTATGAAGAGAAAAGTTGTTTGCAAATGTGGTTACAATGCTAAAAAATGAAAAGTTAAAGCTAAAAAAAGAAATACATTTTATTGAGTAAACATTATTTCTTTATAGGGGGAAAGATGTGATGTTATGAGCTAGGGAATTGTAACAACTACGCTACCCAGCATGCAACGGGAGTGACAAGCATGCACGGTAGCCCCGAAAAGTGTTGTTGCATGTCGTCACGCTGGCAGCTAAGAATGAGGTTATTAGCACGTTGTGAAAGTAAACATCAAGAACTCAGCCAACACGCCTCGTCTGCATTATTTATAATTAGACAGACAACACATATACAGTGTGATTTTGTTTTGTTTACAAGGAAAGAAAAACCAAAGTTAAAAAAGGGAGATATGTTGTATATATATGTATGTGCTGCGGTTGCTATAAGAACGTTGCGACAGCAGCCGTAAAGGAGGTGCGTTGCTAGCCTGGTTGCTATGTTTCCAGTTGGTCGAAAAAGTGTTCGTCATGTGTTTGTACCCTGCTCAAATCTCTCAGTAAAGTTATTCATTGGATTATACCTTTGGTTTTGAACTTTATTACACCTTGGAGCGCTTTTACCGGTCCATTGTTTTTCCTGCTTTCCCTATCTGCGCCTAATGACTGAGCTACGTGACGTCATTTCTTGTGATGTCCCACGGGGCATTTCTGGTCGGGACGGGATTCGTTCCCAGGGAATCGAATAAAGAACCAACTCTTTTTCTTTACTACAGTGGTCTCGATAACGGGTACCGGTTCTCAAAAAGGGATTCGAGTCCGAGGACTTGGTTCTTTTCTTATCGAACAACCGGGAAAAACAGTTTCGAGTATCATCCCTAGATGTAGCTCAACTTGCATAATTTATGTGATGTTTTTCTTCTATCTTGTTTTTTAACTGCTAAGGGCGAAAATAAAAAGGTACAATGATAAATTGCGGTCAAACTCCCAAAATTGTTAGTATTGAAATTATTATAAAACCATGATTGATAATTGCATAAATACACAGACCGGTTAGCACTAGCTAGGTGGCTAGTTTAAACGCTAACATAAATAAATGAGACATTAACATATTTGGGATACGACACAAAAATGACTGTCGTACAATGCAACTCTCTATTGTTTGCATCTTATTTTTATGTCTGGGCTGCGGCTAATCTAACTTCGGCTAAAATGCAACTTTCTGCTAGCATTTTTATGTCACTTAACAGTGGGACCATTGATGTCAACATTGCACAGATGAAGACCACAACAGAAGCTAAACCAACAGAGGAACCAACCAGGTACCCTCAGGTTGCTGGCACGGCCGCTCTACCAAACGAGCCACACCGTCATTAGTCACACAAATTACATATAGTACCGATAAGAGTACCTGTATCGATAAAGAATATCAATATTGGTATCAGTATCGATAAAATCCTAATGATATACATCCCTATGTCTCACAGTCAAAATCTATAATGTCGCAATAGCAATTCTTTGTATCTTTTTAGATTATGCTACATATGTAAAAAAAAAAAAAAAAAACACATGATGTTAGTGCACCAGTCGAGGAAAATGAGCAAACTACATAAATAACATCCTGCAATTTGATTTTGATATTATTCTTTTATCTTGATGGATTGAAAATGAACACCAATGAGTTGACTGATGAATATTATCACCAATTTTATTCAGAAAGTATAAATAACGAGAAATAAAGATAGAATACTATTAACCGCAACATGCAAGTGTAAAACAAACAACATTATGATTAATACAATTTCAGAATGTGCTTGTTCTATTTTTAAACAAAGAAAACAATCTGAAGTTGTCTTTATTTTAAGTTATCGTGCCTTGATTTTACCAGTCCGGCCCACTTGGGAGTAGATTTTTCTCCATGTGGCCCCCGATCTAAAATCAGTTTGACACCCCTGTACTATATCGTTATTAATATTGCCTGTATCGGGATATATATTCTTGTCCATATACTGCAGCAGCGTTTCTCAACCATAAGGCCACGGCCCATTGTTGGGCCGCTAAAAATTATCTGCCTATAGCACAGAACCACTACAGGCCTTTATTTATTACTTACAAGATGTTACATAATATTCCCGTCAAACACTTGTAAAAAGTTGCTGAATCAGCATTCATTTAAGAGCAAACTCAGGCACTGATGGCTACGTTTCATTATTATTATTGCTTACCTTGGCACCGGTGCCGTTATGGAACTGAGGATTGGCAGCCAACCCAAAAGAAATAGAAGTCAGGAGAATAAACAAAAAGTTCTCCAATGAACTGTACAAAGTGTTCTCTCAGTAGGATGGCAGGATGACAAGAATGCACCCAGAGCTGAGACCACATGGAAAAACAGAGTAGAAAGCTCAAATAACAGCAATGCTTGGTGGATCTGAGAGCATCTCAGCAAATAGTGACTGCACTTCAGGTAGAATTGTCAGCAGAAATGAAGCTAGTCCTGTTGATGGACCAGGCTTAGTTTTTTACATATAAAATATGTGTTTTATAAATAAAATTAAAAAAGATCAGCGAAATTGGGATGTGTGTTTATATAGAATTTTAAGAAAAAAATACCGTATCGTGCTCTATATCATTATTGGGTTATACATTTCTCGAGAGATATTCTCGTCCATATAGCAGCGTTTCTTAACCATAGGGCCAGGGCCCATTGTTGGGCCGCCAAAAATAATCTGCCTATAGCACAGCACCACTACAGGCCTTTATTTATTACTTACAAGCAGTGTTGGGTTAGTTACTGACAACCAGTAACTAGTTACAGTTACTAGTTACTTTATTTCAAAAGTAACTCAGTTACTAACTCAGTTACTTACACCAAAAAGTAATGCGTTACTGTGAAAAGTAACTATTTAGTTACTTATTTTTTTCCCCCTTTTTTTTTTTAAGGCTCCATTAATGCCCTTTTAACCTTCATTTCAGTACTTTTATTGCACTGGAGAATAATACAATATGTTGATCAACTTGACATGCATTTGCATTACTGAACTCAGAAAGCAATGTGGTCTACATACAACACACAAAGACAAAGATATGTTTCAAAGGGCCAATTTATTTCAGGCCAGAACAAATTGACAAAACTATTTTAAATAGCTGCCACATAATGGCACCATCCATCCATCCATCCATCCATCCATGGATGGATAGATAGATGGATGGAACTTTAACTTTAACTTTAACTTTAAGTAGATAGGATCTTTGATCCAAGACACAACTTACATTGAACTAAAATGTTATTTTCTTTGTGCTCGACAAAAGAAAAGTAGTGAGAATGTTAAGACACTCGACTTCTGGCTTCACCATGATGTCATGTTAGTTGTCATGAGAGTAGCGTATGTGTGTGTGTGTGTGTTTGTGTGGCCCTTTAAAATATGACGTCATGTGAGGTGAGTGACGTCAGTGAGTGAGTGGGCGAGAGAAGTGAGGGACCGGCGACAGTCAGTGCGTGCAGGTGATCTAGCTTGGTGGATGGCTGCGTGCAATAAAGCATACTTGCCAACCTTGAGACCTCCAATATCGGGAGGTGGGGGGTACGGGGTGGGGGGGGGGGGCTTGGTCGGGTTTGGGGGCGGGTGGCGTGGTTATTTACAGCTAGAATTCACCAACTCGAGTATTTCATATATATTTCATATATATATATATATTTCATATATATATACGGTATATATATATATATATATGTATGAAATACTTGACTTTCAGTGAAGCTATATATATATATATATATATATATTTAGTTATTTTATTTAGATAAAAGAAATACTTGAATTTCAGTGTTCCGGTGGCTATCCATTAGATGGCAGTATTGTCCTGTTTAACTTCTCCGTTCATGATGAGTATATCATTTCGGCCACCGTGTTCAATGGAGAAGTCTGTTCTACATATTTACAGGCAACATACACCTTCCCCTTCGAACTGTCCTGGATGAACTGAAATTCTTGTTTCCATTCGTTTTGGAACTTGCAAGCGTATTTCTTCATCTTGCTCGTCGACGGCGTCGCCATGTCTGTAATTTCCTCGTTCTTCTGCTTCGTCTCCTTGTTGTGTGCGCAGTTGTGCACTCTACTCTCTAAAAGCCCTAGATGTTATGACGTCATTGGGCAGGCAAGCTGTTTATATTGTGGGAAAGCGGACGTGAGAACAGGCTGTCCCCACTCAGTCTCAGGTCCGCATTGAGCTGGAGGGGGCGTGGCCTCCAGCTCCTGCTGAATACCGGGAGTTTGTCGGGAGAAAATCTCTGCCGGGAGGTTGTCGGGAGAGGCGCTGAATACCGGGATTCTCCCGCTAAAAACGGGAGGGTTGGCAAGTATGCAATAAAGTCACAAAGTTGCAACAAACCGCCGGCCTCGTCATTCACCCTCAGCTGTAAAGACCCACTTCCGGGTAAAGTGAAGGTTGTTAGTACAGAACGTCTCCCCTGCGCCCCTCGACTACGGTATGGGAGCCCCCCCCCCCCCCCCGCATTACAGTAACGCGTTACTTTGTAACGCGTTAGTCCCAACACTGCTTACAAGATGTTACATAATATTCCCGTCAAACACTTGTAAAAAGTTGCTGAATCAGCATTCATTTAAGAGCAAACTCAGGCACTGATGGCTACGTTTCATTATTATTATTGCTTACCTTGGCACCGGTGCCGTTATGGAACTGAGGATTGGCAGCCAACCCAAAAGTAGTCAAAAGAAATAGAAGTCAGGAGAATAAACAAAAAGTTCTTAAATGAACTGTACAAAGTGTTCTCTCAGTAGGATGGCAGGATGACAAGAATGCACCCAGAGCTGAGACCACATGGAAAAACAGAGTAGAAGGCTCAAATAACAGCAATGCTTGGTGGATCTGAGAGCATCTCAGCAAATAGTGACTGCACTTCAGGTAGAATTGTCAGCACAAATGAAGCTAGTCCTGCTGATGGACCAGGCCTAGTTTTTATATATAAAATATGTGTTTTATAAATAAAATGAAAAAAGATCCGCGAAATTGGGATGTGTGTTTATATAGAATTTTAAGAAAAAAACACTGTATCGTGCTCTATATCATTATTGGGTTATACATTTCTCGAGAGATATTCTCGTCCATATAGCAGCGTTTCTTAACCATAGGGCCAGGGCCCATTGTTGGGCCGCCTAAAGGGCTGCCAAAAAATATCTGTTTCTCAGCTGTGGTCCATGTGGGCCGCAGCTGTACTCATGTGTAATACATTTCCACTACTTGTGACAGTCATGACAGCCACTACAGGCATTTATTTATTACTTATAAGATGTTACATAATATCCCCATCAGGCAGGGCCCACTTAATGCATGGGCTTACCTGGGCTGAAGCCCAGGGGCCCCCACCCTATCAGGGGTCCCCAACTTGATGGCGGAATGCAATGAATGGTGTTAATGGCTGCCAATCACAGACAGCTCTGCTTCATGTGGCGATTGTGTACTATTCGCCGCTTTGTTTTTTCCTACGCCTCCAAGCAGGGCTCGAACCCAGGTCGCCAATGGGAAAGGCAAGTGCGTTGACTACTGAACTAAAAGTAAGGGCAGTCTCCGGATCGCTAGCACTATTCTTGAAGTTGACTGGCTTCTCTTACACTCGCACAGACGTGCATGTGCCCGTCGCAAAGGAGATGTAGTCATTGACATTTAAAAATTTTTTTTAAATGGATGATATTTTTGAATTGTTGTTGTTCTGTTGAGTAAAATCACATTTTTGTTCCATTCAAACTATGTTTACGGGTTGCCAACCTTTTCGGGAGAGTCCCGAATTTCAGTGCCTCTCCCGAAAGTCTACTGGGGCCACCATTCTCAGCAGAAGGGACATCATGTCGTAGACATGGTGAGTAAGAAGAGGAAATATGTGTTCTATATCTATGTAGTTACCTATATCTGCTGCTGTATAGGCAGTTTTAATTTCCTTTTGATGATTACTTTTATTTCTAGAATTACATTGCATAAACTGATAGCTAATCTATGCAATGTTTGGCTTTTTTTGTATTTTTTTATTTTGTTTACTAAACTATAACCGCCATCCACCATTTGCACGGGTACTGTGGACAGCTATTTAATTTGTTACTTTACTTTGTTACTGTGGACTGTTATTTTGTTTGTCAAATAAATGAACACAGTGAAATTCAAGTATTTAAGTATTCATATATATATATATATATATATATATATATATATATTCATATATATATATATATATATATATATATATATATATATATATATATATATATATATATATATATATATATATATATATATATATATATATATATATATATATATATATATATATATATATATATATATATACATACAGTACAGGCCAAAAGTTTGGAAACACCTAATTTTAATGCGTTTTCTTTATTTTAATGACTATTTACATTGTAAAATTTGACAGCCCTAATATACGTATGTATATGTAGGTATGTATATATATATACATACCTACATATACATATATATAATGTATGTATGACATGATATTATTGCTGAAAAATAATATATACTCTAAGCCATGATTTGATCATTGAGCAAGCCAAGCAGACGGCACAACAGCAGCATTAAATATAATAAAAAATCTGACAGTATTGGCTCATAACCTCCAAGCCAGAATTCTAAGAGGCGAGGAGACCCCGATCTGTTATTTACCCCCCAACACTTTCACGCCATCAGCGTCTCAAACACGCAGATGAACAGAGAGGGGGAGGACAAGGCAATGGGGTAAAGAAAGAAAAAACTAAACAAAGAGAGATTGCAGGGGATTACATTTTTTTAAATACTGAAGCAGGTTTACAACTGATTTCATAACATACATTCAAATAATGACTCTGAAAAACATCATGATATTGTTATTGATGTCTGGGAATGATGCTTCTCATTCATAATTAGTTCAAATGTAACATTTAGGACTAATAACACAAATGAGAACATAAAGAAAATCATAACAGGCACCAATATTTCAGACACTATGACCGTTCCGCTGTAAATAAATCATAACCAGTCATTTTGTGCTTTGATTCCTTCTCAGACGTGTACATGATGGTTTCTTTGTTTCCTTCATGGACACAAAAAAACACTCCTGAAAATACTCAAATAAAAAAAAAATTAAAAAAACCTCACGCTAACGCTGAAATCCCTGTAAATAAATCATCCCCTTCACCTTTGTCATAACATATTCATGTCAAACAAAGAGAGCGTTTAGCAATGCCTTCAGGCTGACAGCGGAAGCCACGCCCACCTGCAACAGCCAATACTTTCCATTAGCAGTAATATTATTTTTCTTTACATAAACCTTGAAAGGATCCCTATCGACATACTGTATAATAATAACTGCACAATATTAGCTTGCTGTCAGGATTCAAACTAATCCATTAATTGATCAAAATGCATGTCAGATGAACCATACTGCAAATTGAGAATAATACACAATAATTACATCTTAAGTGTGTCCAGAAGACATGAATACAAATATATATTTCTACCGTCTTCCATGTATTTTCTAATATCTTACATTGACGCCAAACAATCTTCATTTATTTTACATCCTTGACCCTCCTGCTACCGTTAATTACATACTATTGCTCAATATTTCCAATTGCTGCATCAATGTAGCCATACAGTGTGCTCATGTACTACAAAGTGGGTCAGCATACATCCTCATTAGCACATCTGGGTGCCCCCCCCCATCAAAGATCCCCTCCATATCGTTCCTTTTTCAGCTGCACCCCCCCTTCGTGCACCTACACTCTATACTGGCCAATGAAAAACACCCCGAGTCAGCAGGGCTCCCTAGCAACAGTGCCACCGGGGATGGAAGGATGGAAGGATGAAAGTGAGGAGAGATTGAAAGGAGGGCGATATGGAGGAAGTGGGGGTCGGGGGCAGTTGGGGGTGGCTGAAAGGCAGAACATCATTGGGGAGTTAGAGGGTGTGAGACCGGGGGTCTTTTAGCTATTATCGTGTGTGTGTGTGTGTGTATGTGTGTGCGTGTTCTTGTATTTCTACCCTTCTTGAGACATCAACAAGGAAAAGTACCTTCCATATGAGGACCGGTGAACAAGTTCAGACCCAAATCATGGTCCCAATACGGAAAACCATTGCATCTAATAGAGAATGTTTCATCTGCACCCCTAGTGGTGAAATCCATCAAATTTAGGGTGGTCCCAAAAAGGAGGGATTTTTCAAATGTGTATATAGAAACATACTGTAATAACTTGAAATTAAATAATGAAGGTTAAAAACCAATTACAAACAAAAAAATCAACAACAACAACAAAACATCACTAAAAGCAGTCTTTGTCTCACAATGTGTCGACTTTTTTCTTATAAAATTGGAAATAATTTCACATATTCTTTCTGTTTCGGTAATATTGCAATATTTTCTTGTAAAAAAATATTTACAAAAATTATGTAAAATGATTACTTTTTAATGCAAAATGGTGACATTTGTCATATAAAATTCTGACTTTTATCACAATATTGTCAATTTCTTTGTTGTTCTTGTAAAATAGTGACATTTTTTAAGTACAATTATGACTTTTAACACAATTTTGCCAAGTAAAATTCGGATGATTATTATAATATTGAAAAAAAATTTAAGTTTTCTTATAAAATTGTGACTTTTGTTGAGTAAAATTACGACTCCTTTCATAAAAATGCCAAAATGTTAAGCTTTTCTTGTAAAATTACGACTGTTATTGAGTAAAATTCCAACTTTTATCACAATATTGCACAAGTGTTCAGTTTTTCTTGTAAAATTGACTTGCGTTGAGTAAAATTACGACTTTTATTATAATACTGCTAAAATTCAAAGTTTTTATTGTGAAATTCCAACTCATTTTTCACAACAAGCTTTTTTATATTTGCATAGTATGTATATATTATTAATGTTGTAAATACAAATCTTTATATATCTAGAAAGGGTGGTCCTAAAAAGGAAGGCATTTTTCGGCGGTCCCAAGGAGGTGACAAATACAAAAATGTGTGTGTGTGTGTGTGTGTGTGTGTGTGTGTGTGTGTGTGTGTGTGTGTGTGTGTGTGTGTGTGTGTGTGTGTGTGTGTGTGTGTGTGTGTGTGTGTGTGTGTGTGTGTGTGTGCATGCGTGCGTGCGTGTGTGTGTGTGTGTGTGTGTGTGTGTGTGTGTGTGTGTGTTAGGGATGGAACTGTTTATGAAGAAAATCCTAACCTTCGATTGACCTTAGTCAATTTGGAGTCCATGCATTAAAAAAACAGTATGGTAAAAAAAATGTATGTTAAAAGTGTTTAACGGACAATTTTATTTTATTTTACCATAAAAATAAAAGTGGTACAATTTTTCCATTTACAGTATCCATCCATCCATCCATCTTCTTCCGCTTATCCGAGGTCGGGTCGCGGGGGCAGCAGCTTAAGCAGGGAAGCCCAGACTTCCCTCTCCCCAGCCACTTCGTCCAGCTCCTCCCGGGGGATCCCGAGGCGTTCCCAGGCCAGCCGGGAGACATAGTCTTCCCAACGTGTCCTGGGTCTTCCCCGTGGCCTCCTACCGGTCGGACGTGCCCTAAACACCTCCCTAGGGAGGCGTTCGGGTGGCATCCTGACCAGATGCCCGAACCACCTCATCTGGCTCCTCTCGATGTGGAGGAGCAGCGGCTTTACTTTGAGCTCCCCCGGATGGGAGAGAGAAAACCACACTGTTCCTCCTGAATCCGAGGTTCGACTATCCGGCGTAGCCTCCTCTCCAGCACACCTGTATAGACCTTACCGGGAAGGCTGAGGAGTGTGATCCCACGATAGTTAGAACACACCCTCCGGTTCCCCTTCTTAAAGAGAGGAACCACCACCCCGGTCTGCCAATCCAGAGGTACCGCCCCCGATGTCCACGCGATGCTGCAGAGTCTTGTCAACCAAGACAGCCCCACAGCATCCAGAGCCTTAAGGAACTCCGGGCGGTTCTCATCCACCCCCGGGGCCTTGCCACCGAGGAGCTTTTTAACTACCTCAGCAACCTCAGCCCCAGAAATAGGAGAGCCCACCACAGATTCCCCAGGCACTGCTTCCTCATAGGAAGACGTGTTGGTGGGATTGAGGAGGTCTTCGAAGTATTCCCTCCACCGATCCACAAAAGCCGCAGTCGAGGTCAGCAGAACACCATCCTCACCGTACACGGTGTTGATACTGCACTGCTTCCCCTTCCTGAGGCGGCGGATGGTGGTCCAGAATCGCTTCGAAGCCGTCCGGAAGTCGTTTTCCATGGCTTCCCCGAACTCCTCCCATGTCCGAGTTTTTGCCTTCGCGACCGCCGAAGCCGCACACCGCTTGGCCTGTCGGTACCTGTCCGCTGCCTCAAGAGTCCTATGAGCCAAAAGAACCCGATAGGACTCCTTCTTCAGCTTGACGGCATCCCTCACCACCGGTGTCCACCAACGGGTTCTAGGATTACCGCCACGACAGGCACCAACTACCTTGCGGCCACAGCTCCAATCAGACGCCTCGACAATAGAGGTGCGGAACATGGTCCATTCGGACTCAATGTCCAGCACCTCCCTCGTGCCATGTTCAAAGTTCTTCCGGAGGTGGGAATTGAAACTCTCTCTGACAGGAGACTCTGCCAGACGTTCCCAGCAAACCCTCACAATGCGTTTGGGCCTGCCAGGTCTGTCCGGCATCCTCCCCCACCATCGCAGCCAACTCACCACCAGGTGGTGATCGGTAGAAAGCTCCGCCCCTCTCTTCACCCGAGTGTCCAAAACATGAGGCCGCAAATCCGACGACACAACTACAAAGTCGATCATGGAACTGCGGCCTAGGGTGTCCTGGTGCCAAGTGCACATATAGACACCCTTATGTTTGAACATGGTGTTCGTTATGGACAATCTGTGACGGGCACAAAAGTCCAATAACAAAACACTGCTCGGGTTCAGATCCGGGCAGCCATTCTTCCCAATCACGCCTCTCCAGGTTTCACTGTCGCTGCCAACATGAGCGTTGAAGTCCCCCAGTAGAACGAGGGAATCACCCGGGGGAGCACTCTCAAGTACTCCCTCGAGTGAATCCAAAAAGGGTAGGTACTCTGAGCTGCGGTTTGGCGCGTAAGCGCAAACCACAGTCAGGACCCGTTCCCCCACCAGAAGGCGGAGGGAAGCTACCCTCTCGTCCACCGGGTTGAACTCCAACATGCAGGCTCTGAGCCAGGGGGCAACAAGAATTGCCACCCCAGACCGTCGCCTCTCACTGCCAGGAACGCCAGAGTAGAAGAGAGTCCAGCCCCTCTCGAGAGAACTGGTTCCAGAGCCCTTGCTGTGCGTCGAAGTGAGTCCGACTATGTCTAGTCGGAACTTCTCCACCTCGCGCACTAGCTCAGGCTCCTTCCCCCCCAGCGAGGTGACGTTCCACGTCCCAAGAGCTAGCTTCTGTAGCCGAGCATCGGACCGCCAAGTGCCCTGGCTTCGGCTTCCGCCCAGCTCACATCGCACCCGACCTCTATGACCCCTGCTATGGGTGGTGAGCCCATTGGAGGGGGAACCCACGTTGCCTCTTCGGGCTGTGCCCGGCCGGGCCCCATGGGGACAGGCCCGGCCACCAGGCGCTCGCCATCGTGCCCCACCTCCGGGCCTGGCTCCAGAGGGGGGCCCCGGTGACCCGCGTCCGGGCGAGGGAAATCTGGGTCCATAGTTTTTATTTCTCATTGAGGTCTTCGATTTACATTTCCATTTACAGTAATGCACCATAAAAACAACTATAGAATCTACAGTAAAAAAAAATTCATCTTAGTCACCAGAATTTTACTGTAATAATAACAGTGGTACAATTTTTCCATTTACAGTAATGTACGTTATATAAACAATGACTGTATAATATATGGTAAAAAAAACAAAACAACTAGCAGCTCAGTCGCCAAAATTTAACAGCAAAAATAATTATACCGCTTTTTCCATTTACAGTAATGCACTGTAAAAACAACGACCGCAGATTTACGGTAAAAAAAACTGGCAGGTCAGTCGCCAAAATTTTACTGTAGTACCGGTTTCAATTTACAATAACACTGTAAAGACGACCATACATTTATGGTAAAATAAAAACTGGCAACTCAGTTAAGAGACATTTACTGTAAACATAACAGTGATGTAAAAACAACCATAGAATTTAGGGTAAAAAACTGACAAACCATTCACCAAAATGTTGCCGTAAAAGTAACAGTGTTAGCGTTTTTTTCATTTACAGTGATGGACTGTAAAATAAAAAACAAAAACATGAAATTCTGATGACTGAGTGGTCAGTTTTTTACCTTAAAATCTAATTCGGGTCATATGTTTTTTTCTTTTTTTCTTTGTTTAACTTATTGTGTTGGTGTACGCATTTAGCACATTTGTGTTGTAAAAATTTAGAGCAAGAAAAAACTAAGGGCCTGATCTACTAACATCAAAATAACAAGTACTAAATAGTGTGTACAAAGTAAAACATTGCGTTTACTATTCGTGGGTGTGATGCAGGTGATCTCCTAAAACTGCATGTACAATTGATAAGAAGTACAAAAGTGGTGCAGACAGTTTTACTTAAATGAGGGTTTTGTGTGTACTACTCGCTGTCACCATGGAGACACTCATTTACTGCACATAATAATGAACATGATGCGGCACACAAATATAATGTGTACCACCTTTTCTTGGCAAAATAGAATCACAATCTAGACAACAGAACCTATCTTTGGGTTGTGCTCTGGAAGGTGCTTGACGGTGCACTGATGGCGTGCTGCATCCAAATGCATTAAAAAAAAATGCATGTTGCAATAAGTTATTTTCAAAGGGGATATATTATTAATATACAGTACAAGCCAAAAGTTTGGACACACCTTCTCATTCAATGTGTTTTATTTATTTTCATGACTATTTACATTGTAGATCGTCAATGAAGGCATCAACACTATGAATGAACACATGTGGAGTTATGTACTTTAAAAAAAAAAGTGAAATAACTGAAAACATGTTTTATATTCTAGTTACTACAAAATAGCCACCCTATGCTCTGATTACTGTTTTGCACACTCTTGGCATTCTCTCGATGAGCTTCAAGAGTTTTCACTTCACAGGTGTCATAGTTTTGATGCCTTCAGTGACAATCTACAATGTAAATAGTCATGAAAATAAAGAAAACCCATTGAAATGAGAAGGTTTGTCCAAACGTTTGGCCTGTACTGTACCTACAAACAGATATTATACTAATATATCTCCTATTGAAAAAACTAGCACCTTAAAAAAAAAAACAGCAGACCAAAAAGAATCAACTGAATTTACAGCCCATTAAGTCATCAAGCAGATATAAAATTGCATCGCTGAATAGGCGATATGTTTAACATTTTTATGTCTGAATGTCCAAATATGTTGACAAGCACATGGGTGGAGGATTTTCCTTCTCGGTTGTCTGCCATTGCAGCGCAATCCCCTCCATTCTCTCAGCCGATTGTGCGTTACTTTGCCAGTTTGCGCGCACCTTCCAAACGTGCAAAATATAGATCCAGTGACAGTGGCTTCAAAGCAGCTTCAGTCTTGATAAATCACATTTTGAGAACTAAATTATTATATATGCATCTCTTCCGTCCGGTATTGTGGACATTTTTATAATCTGCATATAACATGAAGACAAACACGCAAAATGGATCGCGCTCACTATTTTGCTCATTTTCCAGATAACTCCCAGATATTTTCATTGTCTATCGACATCCCGACAGAAGTTACGAATCTCTTGGATTGTGTGGTTTTTGTGCGGGTATAAAATATCGTAGCTTTTGCCTGGATGCTTAAAGGATGACCAGGAGGTAGTCGATCAACAAACACTTTCATAAAACAAACAATAAAACAAAATTTCCAACCCTTCCTGGTCTACATCACGCTCATCCAGTCACCAGTTCAATGACCTTCAAACAATCGGAAAACACAACTCCAAAGCAGGAATGAACAACAGGTATTCTTATTAGTGCACATTTCCTTTAGCAAACCCAAAAATATTCTTGTAGCATTCACTACTTTAGGCTGACATTGAATGGTTGTTCCGTGGAGTTTCGGGAAGTATAGGTTGGTTTCCTAAAATATGTAAAGGACACTATCTCCAGTTTGGCCCCGACTGAGACGTGGTTGAATTGTGGTTGATTGATGAGCCTTTTGTGTATTGCTGGACCATGTTAAGGCCACACAGTTGTTGTTGTCTGTGGCTTTGTATCAATGTTTGCTTGAATTTATTTGACTGTTTTTTTTGTTTTTGTTTTTTGGGCAGTGGGGGAAAAAGAACAATTGATTTGTATTGTACAGTATTTCTGTTAACTGTCTGCCAAAAGATTTCAATAAACAAATGTTTTTTAAAAATTGACAAAAAATCTACAAGAGAGGAGTTAAAAAAAAAAAAATTATGTTCACATAAAATTTTGTTCAAGGCTGAAAAAGCAACCACAAATGATTGGCGAATGAATAATAGATAAAAAATGTGTGTGAGTGTGTGTCTTCCAGTCCTGGTCTGGGCATGGCTCCATCTGCCTTGAGGTTACCGTGGTGATTGAAGTCATTAGCCATTGGCTGGTGTGCCTTGCAGCCTTACATCCAACACGTACAGTTGCGTCATTATTCCAAGACCAAATTCAATTTAGTCAAACAGGATGTTTCCGTCTTGTCCACTTCCTTCCTCACACTAAAGACATTATGTCTGCAATGAAAGGACATTTTGTCCATCATGACATGAATGTTTTTGTCAAACAAGCGTCTGTTTTCCACTGTTCGCTTCGTTCATATGAGGCGCCTGAGGCTCATACTGTAAGGTTTTCACATTCTGGAATCACTAGTTGGACATCCTAGTCTGAGGATCCTGACTATTCTCGACTACTGTCCTTGAGCAAGGCACTGAACCTTGTCTTCCTTCTTCTTCTTTCTCCTTCTTTTTCCTTGTCCTTTTTCTTCTTTGTCCTTTCTTTCTTTTCCCTTCCTATATGTTCTTCTTTTCCCTCTTCTTTGTTCTTCTCCTTCTTTTTCTTCTGCTTTCTTCTTCTTTCCTCTTCTTTTTTCTCTTTCTTTTTCTTATTCTTCTTTCATTTTCTTCCTTCTGCTTCTTCTTCTTCTTTTGTTTCCTTCTGCTTCTTCCACCTTCTTTTTTCTTCTTTCTCCTTCTTTGTCATTTTCTTCTTTGTCCTTTCTTCCTTCTTCCTTCCTACATGTCCTTCTTCTTCTTTGTTCTTCTTCTTCTTTTTCTACTGCTTTCTTCTCCTTTCTTCTTTTTTTTCTCTTTCTTCTTCTTCTTTCACCTTCTTCCTTCTGTTTCTTCTTCTTCTTTCTTCTCCTTCTGTTTTCTTCTCCTTTTTCCGCCTTCTTTTTTCTTCTTTCTCCTTCTTATATTTCTTCATTATCCTTCTCCAACTTTCATTTATTTTCGTTCTTCTTCTTCCGCCTTCTTTTTTTTTTCTTTCTCCTTTTTCGTTGTCCTTTTTCTTCTTTGTGCTTTCTTCCTTCTTCCTTCCTATATGTCCTTCTTCTTTGTTCTTCTACTTCTTTTTCTTCTGCTTTCTTCTCCTTTCTTCTTCTTTTTTCTCTTTGTTTTTCTTATTGTTCTTTCACCTTCTTCTTTCTGCTTCTTCTTCTTCTTTTTTCTCCTTCTTCCGCCTTCTTTTTTCTTCTTTCTACTTATTTTTCTTCATTATCCTTCTCCAACTTTCATTTATTTTCCTTCTTCTTTCTATTCTTATTATTTATTGTTCTTCCTTCTATTTCTTAGTCATATTTTTATTATTTTTGCTAAGTTTCATTTCAATGTGTTGCTCCTTAGCCACAATTTTTCGTGCGGCGTGGCTCAGAAGCTAGAGCGGCCGTCCAGAAACTTGAAGACTCCTTATACGAATACAGCTTGCGCCATCCTAGTCACTGCCGTTGTGTCCTTGGGCAAGACACTTCACAATCATTGGCCCAGGGCAGCTCACACTGGTGTTTGAATGTGAATGAACGTTTGGTGGTGGTCAGCGCAAACTGGCAGCCTACGGTGTAAATCTGCCCCAGGGCAGCTGTGGCTACAAATGTAGCTTACCACCAACAATGTGTGAATGTGGACTTAATGAAAGATGGGTTTTCAGTTCTAACTGTAAAGCGCTTAGTGTCTACAAAAGCGCCATAAAAAAATCGGATCCACTATTATTATATGTATTTCAAGTTAGTCCCTCACTTTCCACTAGCCACACTCAACATTTAGGATGTTTTGAGCACATTATCCAGGTACTGACAGAGTACTGCATTTTAACGTACTTCTCGTGTAATGCACTTGCGCACTCAAAAGACTGAGTGGAAGTTTACGCACGCAAGTGTAACGCACTTGAGTGAATTTGTCGAAGACAGAGAACGAGGTTAAAATTGCATATCGTTGAGTTCTGCAGTTACATGGTGTAGTACGTGTTATGGTTCAAACACCTGCCGCCTCTCACTCCGCTCTGCGCTCTGCTGAGCACGCCTCGGGACACGCCCATGGGCGCCTCCAATCATTCTGCAATCAACACACCTGACGCTGATGAGAATCCTGCCTTCATAAGCCAGCGCGTCCTGCATTCCTGTGGCAGAACATAGCTACTTGTACCTGTACAGTAAGCCTTACATGTCTCTCGTTTCCTTGCTCATGTGCTTCCTCGCTCTTTGTTTCCGCTCCGTTGTGCTCATTATGTCTTGTCCTGTGATGTCATCCAGCAGCCCTTCGTCATCCCCCTGGTTTCGAGATGTGTGTCTCGTCTCCCTGGATTCTCTCTGGACTCTCTGCTGCCTTCCTGGATCTCGACGTCACGCCTGTCCTTGGACTACGACACTTCGCTCCAGCCCCTAACCTCCAGCCTGTCCCTGGACCTACGAGTCTGCCTTGCCCTTTCTGGACTCCCGCAGCGATCTCAACATGCACCTTCAACACCACCTGGTAACACTCTTCTCATATAATCGCTACACATAATCACACTGTATATATTTGGGTTAATCACACACTATATATATATATAAATTGTGTTAGATGTAAATCTAAACGGAATACAATGATTTGCAAATAATTTTAAACCCTTATTCAGTTGAATATGCTACGAAGACAACATATTTGATGTTCAAACTGATAAACTTTTTTTTTTTTTTTGCAAATAATCAGAGGTGGGACCAAGTCATTGCTTTGCAAGTCACAAGTAAGTCTCAAGTCTTTGCCCTCAAGTCTCGAGTCAAGTCCCGAGTCAAGACAGGCAAGTCCCGAGTCAAGTCCAAAGTCAAGACTGGAAAGTCTCAAGTCAAGTCCCAAGTCCTGCATTTTGAGTTTCGAGTCCTTTCAAGTCCTTTTAACCACAGACTAATATATTATATATATTATATATATTAATAATATATATTAATATATTTACACAGATTGTGTATGCTTTTAAAACGCTGTATTTATTTATTAAAACAAGTGCATTTGAAATTGCAGGAAAAATAGTGCTGACATTGCACTTCATAATAGCACTATTAACCAGTCATTTTAAACATTTAACTCATTCCTTTACAGAATAAACACATTTGAAAAAACAAGTGCAACTGTACTTATTTGTACAAAAGTGCTAACATTGTATTTCCATGGCATATTGCATTGTAACTAGTTCCACAGCAGTTTCTATCCTGTTCTTACCTTATCTCATTGATCTCATCTCATACTGTATGTGTGTTTATGTGTGCGTACACATAAAAAACATAACAAATACATGAACAAAACAATGAACAGAGTTGTACTTTTTAGATGTCAGAGCCCTATGCAATATGTACACATATTCTTAATATAGTATACATTTTAACTGACCTTTATTTGACTATGTTTGTCTTTTTGTAGGTGGCTAAAATATGCGGTGCTGCTGACCGCCGTCTAACGTTACGTTACTGTGTGTGATACATTGACTAACGTAACGTTAGTGTAGGTACCTCATGCAACCCTGCTTAAAAAAAATCACTTGACAAAAAGTATGAATAAGGTAGCGAACTGCAGTGGACGCAACATATTGCCGTGTTTGCAATAACGTTATAACCATAGACATCTTATAAGTAGACGCAGCATTGGTTGCTGTGACGCGATCAATTTGGCCGCCATCTTGAAGTGGTGATGAGGAGCCGGCGAGCAGCCTAAACTGACAGTTGACAGGTAGAAAACAAAGATGGTGTTCAGCGTTTTCCTGCTCAAATGAGCGGACTGTTGAAAATAGGAATCGGGGGATTACTTTTCACAAGTAAGATTTAAAATTAACGTACTATTGGTTGTATTTTATGAAAATAATATTACCACAGAGTTGAGAAGGAGCAAAGATCTTCAATATTTGTATGTGAAAATCACAAATAAATCTTCTGGGGGAGGATGACGCCCCTACAGAGGTTTGGTTTACAAACTTTCAGCCCCACCTAAAACAAAATTCACCAGCCGCCACTGATTATGATGTGTTCTCATTTTAGGCAAAATGTAAGACAATACTTTCTTAACAGTATAATTGTAACCAGGAATAAGTCTTCAAGTAACAATATTCAAATACTAACATTGTTGGGTAAAACAGCATTTGGTTTTATTCTGAATCCAGTGAAACAGATTGGTGGTTTTAGCTGATATAAAGACTTTCAGGTGTTTATATATGTTTATATTTAAGTATTTGGCAGACACTTTTATCCAAAGCGACATACATAAAAAATACATATAAAACAATCACTGTAAACATTATCATTTAAGGGAAGAATGTAATACAAAATATCAATACAAAGTGTCAAGACAGAATAAACTCTGCTGCTGCAGCAACAGAGGTAGTCTATAGGTCCTAAGATATATATCTAATGTATTCATACATTGTTTATGTAGGATATACGCATGTATATATAACCTAATCATATTGTTTCTTCAATTTAAAAATAGCTGACCGTTTTTGTCCCCCTTTACTTATTCCCAGTTTTGATCTCGGACGTCTGGTCACTTATAGCGTATAAGAATATTATACCACTGTTAAGCAAACTATGAATAACAAAACACGCCAAAACATGTGTCCGTTATCATAGCTACACGTATGACAAAAACGCGCGTGAAAATCAGTGGTATTCAGTGACGTAAGATGAATTAAATGCGCTGACAGTTCATTGCTCCTGCCAAATGAATTGCACTGAGTGGAGCGGATCACCACTCCAAGATGGCGGCCCCGCATCTCGTCTGCGCCAGTAGCGTTCGATGCTGCGTCTACTTATAAGATGTCTATGGTTATAACGTTAGCAGTGAGTTTGCAGCCTCACTGATTTAACTACACAGCATATAAAAGTCACGTTACTTAGCCAATAAACGTTATCTTACATTCAAAACTTACCCAAATTTGTGCACCTTCAAATGTCGAACGAAGTTGGAAGTTGTTGCGTCTCCGTCTGTAATATTCGAACTGCGTGATTTGCTTACGGCAATTCGTTTTTTGTTGACCAAGTCGTAGTTTTTATACCCGAACGAAACCAACTTTGGCATCATTGTTTCTCACTGCTGCGTTGTTTGACAACTTCTCTTCATTGGTTCTCCTGCAATTTGATTGGATGAATGCTGTGTGATGAAAACAACGTAGATCGAATTTGATTGGCTATTGTACTGACAGCACACCAGCTGACAGGAACAACACGCTGATAGACACAGACGAAGAAAATGAAAAATACGGAGCGCTCCCAAATAACTTTTTAAGCTTTGGATTTTGGGGAAAGTAGCAAGTCATGTCAAGTCAAAAGGCTCAAGTCCAAGTGAAGTCACAAGTCATTGATGTTAAAGTCCAAGTCGAGTTGCAAGTCTCTTTACATTTTGTCAAGTCGAGTCTAAAGTCATCAAATTCATGACTCGAGTCTGACTCGAGTCCAAGTCATGTGACTCGAGTCCACACCTCTGCAAATAATCATTAACTTTAGAATTTGATGCCGGCAACACGTGACAAAGTAGTTGGGAAAGGTGGCAATAAATACTGATAAAGTTGAGGAATGCTCATCAAACACTTATTTGGAACATCCCACAGGTGAACAGGCAAATTGGGAACAGGTGGGTGCCATGATTGGGTATACAAGTAGATTCCATGAAATGCTCAGTCATTCACAAACAAGGATGGGGCGAGGGTCACCACTTTGTCAACAAATGCGTGAGCAAATTGTTGAACAGTTTAAGAAAAACCTTTCTCAACCAGCTATTGCAAGGAATTTAGGGATTTCACCATCTACGGTCCGTAATATCATCAAAGGGTTCAGAGAATCTGGAGAAATCACTGCAAGTAAGCAGCTAAGCCAGTGACCTTCGATCCCTCAGGCTGTACTGCATCAACAAGCGACACCAGTGTGTAAAGGATATCACCACATGGGCTCAGGAACACTTCAGAAACCCACTGTCAGTAACTACAGTTGGTCGCTACATCTGTAAGTGCAAGTTAAAACTCTCCTATGCAAGGCGAAAACCGTTTATCAACAACACCCAGAAACGCCGTCGGCTTCGCTGGGCCTGAGCTCATCTAAGATGGACTGATACAAAGTGGAAAAGTGTTCTGTGGTCTGATGAGTCCACATTTCAAATTGTTTTTGGAAACTTTGGACGTCGTGTCCTCCGGACCAAAGAGGAAAAGAACCATCCGGATTGTTATAGGCGCATAGTTGAAGAGCCAGCATGTGTGATGGTATGGGGGTGTATTAGTGCCCAAGACATGGGTAACTTACACATCTGTGAAGGCGCCATTAATGCTGAAAGGTACATACAGGTTTTGGAGCAACATATGTTGCCATCCAAGCAACGTTACCATGGACGCCCCTGCTTATTTCAGCAAGACAATGCCAAGCCACGTGTTACATCAACGTGGCTTCATAGTAAAAGAGTGCGGGTACTAGACTGGCCTGCCTGTAGTCTAGACCTGTCTCCCATTGAAAATGTGTGGCGCATTATGAAGCCTAAAATACCACAACAGAGACCCCCAGACTGTTGAACAACTTAAGCTGTACATCAAGCAAGAATGGGAAAGAATTCCACCTGAGAAGCTTAAAAAATGTGCCTCCTCAGTTCCCAAACGTTTACTGAGTGTTGTTAAAAGGAAAGGCCATGTAACACAGTGGTGAACATGCCCTTTCCCAACTACTTTGGCACGTGTTGCAGCCATGAAATTCTAAGTTAATTATTATTTGCAAAAAAAAAAAAAAGTTTATTCGTAGTGCATTCAATTGAATATGGGTTGAAAAGGACTTGCAAATCATTGTATTCCATTTATATTTAAATCTAACACAATTTTCCCAACTCATATGGAAACAGGGTTTGTATATACTGTATATATATATATATATATATATATATATATATATATATATATATATATATATATATATATATATATATATATATATTGCGAATTCGCAACCACTTCATGGCTTCACAATAGTTATGGGGTACAAAACTAGACGTTGAGTAATCGCTCGACATACATCGCGGACAATAACTAGTAATAGTCTGCTTTGCTAATCCAAATGTATTCGCTGTTTTTCATAGTCTGTCGTTGTCTCCCCTTCGACAGATGGACAAAGTTTTTCACTAAGTAGAATCACATCTCTTGCCGTTCAGCTGGCACAACACACTCGTTGACAAACATATCCCACCAGGCTGCCAACCGTCTATGTTGCCGTCTGAGATATGTTGTATCCGAAATAGCTGCAATCGCGCGTTTGCTTCTCTTAAGGTATTCATGTGTGATTTCCACACGGGCATGTCTGCATGACTCACCTTCATCTTTCTGGCGTCACTTCCTCTCCGAACTCAGTTTGTAAACAATCAATGAGTCCATACAAAGATAAGAGCCGGAGATTCAAGAAATAGACGGCGCACTTACCCGTGTAAAAAATTGTCAGAGGAGGGGGACCTTAAACGCTGATTTAGTGTGGCTGAAACGTGGCTTAGGCTAAGTACCGTAATTTCCGGACTATAAGCCGCTACTTTTTCCCCTCGTTCTGGTCCCTGCGGCTTATACAACGGTGCGGCTTATTTACGGCCTGTTCTTCTCCGACACCGACGAAGAGGATTTCGGTGGTTTTAGTACGCAGGAGGAAGACGATGACACAATGATTAAAGACTGACTTTTCATATACCGGTAGGCTGGTTATTTTGATAACGTACAGGCGAGCACTTTGTATTACTTTGCACCGTTGTATTATTTGTACTCTGCACGAATGCTGTTCGCCATGTCAAAGATGTGAAAGTTTGATTGATTGATTGAAAGATTTATTGTTAATAAATGGGACGCTTTGCGTTCCCAAACAGTCATCTCTGTCCCAACAATCCCCTCCGTGGTAGCAGGAACCCCTATATACTACGGTAATTACACATCAAAACCCTGCGGCTTATAGTCGGGTGCGGCTTATATATGGAGCAATCTGTATTTTCCCCTAAATTTAGCTGGTGCGGCTTATAGTCAGGTGCAGCTTATAGTCCGGAAATTACGGTAATTATTTGTTTAAGCTGTTATCCGGCTTAGTGTAGAGATAGCCTAAAAGTAATATGTCTTCCTTCACTCATTATTTTTTGCAGTTCTATGCATTTTTATGTATAAAATATAAAAATTGCAAATTGAATCGCAATCGCAATTTTGGAGAGGATAATCACAATTAAGTTTTTTCTCTAAATCGTGCAGCCCTGGATTTTTTAAACAAATCGATTCTCGCAATATATTATTTAGTATAATAATACTGCATATGAATACTGCATCTGAATACTACATAATAATACTGCATGTGAATACTGCACAAATATAAGAGAGTTGACCGTTCCATGGTGTTACACCTAGGTTATCACTGCTTGCTTATCTTTGATATCATGTCTTGCTGAAGCAGACGGTTGTATCCTCAAGTCTTTCAGGCACTGACAGAAGCTTTGGCACAAATGTAGGTTAAGTGCTTGGCTCATGGGCATCCCGTCTGAACACACACGTCTCTCCTCGCTCTTCAAACATTTCCAAATCAGTCCACAGTTCACCAAACAAGTTTGTACTTTGCCTCGCCAGAAACGTGAAGAATGGATTGAACATGCTTGTATTTAAATATCTATTGATGAGGACACCAAGCCACAAGTGAATCCCATGACTGTGTTGTGCTTTTATGTATATACGTGTTTCTATCACAAGCATACACGTGTGCTACATCTTCCATTATTCCATAAACATATCAGCACAAGCAGCTATCAACACAAACATAGCTTTTTTATTCCAATATATCATACATGATAGTAGACTTGCTGTAATATCAGTGTTATTGTTACAGCAATATAAGTTACTCCATGATTATTATACTTCCTTTCCTATCAGGACACTCAGCAAAGGGTCAATAAACTAATTTAAAAAAAAAAAAAAGCGTATCATTTGCGTAACCATGACCCCTCTTGTACAGGACATGTGGTCACTTTAACAACCAACAGTTCATGACTGATCCACAATACGCTGACTTCAGCATTAACACAAATAGGACCAGAACAACGTTTGCAAAGCCCTGAAAGCAGATCAAATTTGTGTGTGCTTTTCAAAACAATATATATTTGTGCTGTCAAACCATTTTTTTTTTAAATCAGATTAATTTCACTGCAATTAACCAACATTAATTGCAGTAAATCACTTGCTTGCCTTATTTAAATTAATTTAAGAAAAGACCCCAATGTTTGGGCTCAAATGCATTTTTATTGCCAGAATGTCAAACCGAGAGATGTTTCAAATGTTTTACTTTGAACGAACGTGTTCCATTTATCTTGCAAACAGATTTACCTCAAGTAGCATCTGGGTCACTCATCTTTGCACTGACGTATTCATTGGCCTGATCACTGACCGCATAACAACCAGGCCGCCTTTGGGGTAACATCCACAGTTAGGTTAAAAGAGCATGTGCGCTCAATATAAATTAGGTGATTAATCTGCATTAATACATGATTAATGCGTTCAATTTTTTGGGAGTAATCAAATGAGTTGAAGCGTATTTATGTTTTTACATGAGATTATTGACACTTTTGAATTGTGACTAATTACTTTCCATCCATCTCCAGGTCACGGGGGCAGCAGCCTAAGCAGAGAAGCCCAGACTTCCCTCTCCCCAGCCACTTTTTCCAGCTCCTCCCAGTGGATCCTGAGTCGTTCCCAGGCCAGCTGGGAGACAAAGTTCTCCAACATGTCCTGGGTCTTCCCCGTGGCCTCCTACCAGGTAAGCGTTCGGGTGGCATCCTGACCAGATGCCCAAACCGCCTAATCTGGCTCTTCTCGATATGGAGGAGCAGCGACTTTACTCTGACTTCCTCCCGAATGAGAGAGCTTCTCACCCTATCTGTAAGGGAGAGCCCTGCCACCTGTCGGATGAGACTAATGTCGGCCGCTTGTACTCTGTGATCTTATCTTTTTGGTCCTAACCCAAAGCTCATGACCATAGGTGATGATGGGAACCTGGATTGTACAGTAAATTGAGAGCTTTGCCTTCCGGCTCAGCTCCTTTTTCACAACGATGGATCGATACTGGGTCCAAACAATGCAGACGCCGCACCGATCCGCCTGTCGACCTCACGATACACTCTTCCCTCACTCATGAACAAGATTCCGAGGTACTTGAACTCCTCCACTTGGTGCAAGATCTCCTCCCCAACCTGGAGATGGTACTCCACCCTTTTCCGGGAGAGAACAATGGACTCGGACTTTGAAGTGCTGATCACACTCAACCGATCTAGTGAGAGCTGAAGATCATGGTCAGATGAAGCCAGAAGGACCACATCATCTGCAAAAAGCAGAGACTTAATCCTGCAGCCACCAAACCTGATCCCCTCAACACCCTAACTGCGCCTAGAAATTCTGTCCATAAAAGTTATGAACAGAACCGGTGACACAGGGCAGCCCTGGCGGAGTCCAACCTTCACTTGAAACGGGTCCGACTTATGCGGACCAGCTCTGACACTGATCACACAGGGAGCAGACCGCCACTATCAGGCACCAAACAGCAGATAAATTACTTGCTTGCATATTTGAAATCAACTTAAAAAAAGACCCCGCGATTTTACCACAGATTGGGTGATTACTCTGCATTGACACATGATTAATGCACACATTTTATTTGTGATTAATTGCAAGAGTTCAAATCTCAACATTTTTATTTTTTTAAATCAGGTTAATCACACTTTTGAATTGTGATTAATTACAATTAATTGTGGTTATTTACTTGCTTGCATAATCTGAATGACCTTAAAAAAATACCCCGATACTTTGACATGAATTGGGTGATTAATCTGCATTTAGAAATGATTAATGTGAATACTTTTTGATAAATAATGACATAAGTTAAAGTGTCAAAGTATTTTTTTTTAAATCAGATTAATCACACTTTTCAATTGTGATTAATTTCGATTAATTGTGGTAAATTACTTGCTTGCATAATCTAGATCAACCATATATATATATATATATATATATATATATATATATATATATATATATATATATATATATATATATATATATATATATATATATATATATATATATATATATATATATATATATGTATATATATATAAATATGGTAACACTTTAGTATGGGGAACACATATTCACCAGTAATTAGTTTCTTATTAACATGAAAATTAGTAACATATTGGCTCTTAATTAGTCATTATTAAGTAATAATTAATGCCTTATTCTGCATGGCCTTATTATACAACCAGTAAGCCATTAACTAAGAGTCTTCCCTCAATAACCTCAGAATTATTGCCTATTAGTAACCCTAACCCTAACCCTTATATGTTCCCCTAGTGTCTAAATAACTCTAAATTAAGTATTTGTTACTTTAATAAACAACTAATTAATGGTGAATATGTTCCCCATACTAAAGTGTTACCATATATATATATATATATATATAGTAACATGGTAATATGAGCTGTAAATCAAGCAGAGTGTACATGCATTATAGACACCAATAACTAATAAACAAATCAAATTAAAAGAAGAAGGAATATCAATATTATTGTAAGTAACAAACATAATCAATGCTTTTCCAATCATAAGCGACAGACAGCTAATTGGACTGGAACATTGCGTGTGTGTGTGTGCGTGTGTGTGTGTGCGTGTGCATGTGTGTGTGTGTGTGAGTGTGTCCGTGCGCATGTTTGTGTGTGTGACCAATTTATCATCATTCAAACAGCCTCAAAATTCATAGAAATTGTAGAAAGCCTAAAATAGATTTGTGAACATTGACCAACAAAAATGAATTTAAAATATCGGTGCTAAAAAACACTATTAATATATCAAGAATAATACGTACAAAGCTCAAAGAATCATTTGATTATGATACAAAACAATTACATCGGTGTGAAGCACAGTTAAGACACACACACACACTCAGTATTACCTCTCAATGCAAGTCTTGAGGATGGCAGACAGAAGCGTAATTCCAATCCTATCAATCCTTCAGCATCCAAGACAAGCGACAACAAACAGTCTGACAACAACAACAAAGAGTAGCAGCTGTCAATCATTGACAGCATCAATGGCTGCAGGCTAGACGTGTAAAATGTTGACTCTGTTCCTATTTGCTATCCATGGCGTTCAATGATCTTCAGCCCAACAATCTGTCTGTTCCTCTCGTCCTTTCTCTGAGCGCTCACTGCCTCTCAGGATGTGTGCTCTCCTCTCACACTCTCCATCTGTCACCGCCCCCTCACCTTGACCCCTCCCACCTCATGAATTATGCATGAGCCTCTGCTTCACACGTTTTTACACTTTTATTATAAACTTTCTTTTTTTTTTGCAGGAATCCGCCTCCATCCTAATCCTTGACCAAAAAAAAGTACATTTATGAAAGTAAAATTAATAAGTAAATGAGAAGTGACTTACATGTCATCTACAGACGTCTCACAGGCAGAGCAGGGAGTCCTCATTAAAAACAGGAAAGGTCATCTGCATAAAAATACATAACAAATTATTTTGATGAAAGTATGATGAAAGTATGCTTTATCGTTTGGAAAATGTGCTGAGATAATAAAAGGAGCACATTGTTTTTTTGTGTGATTTGTTATTATGCTGCATGAACATTTTACACATCATGACAACAATGCATTCCTGATGTGATCATGTGACCTAAAAACTTCAACACACAGTAGGCATGAAATTAGTCATGCAAAACACACACACAAATACACAACTTCTCATGCATGCAATCAGGACATGCTCACTCAAAACTCAAACATACTGAAGACACACACGGAGAGATACAAACACACACACTGAAACAAACACACACAGACACACAAAGAAACACACACAGTAACACTCAGACACACACAGGCAGAAACAAACACAGACACACAAAGAGACACGCACACAAAGAAACAGACAGAGACACACGTGTAGAAAAAATACACACACCCACATAAATAAACACACACAGACACACACAGAAATAAATACGCAAACCCACAGTAAAAACAAAAACACACAGTAAAAAAAACACATACATACGTATGGACACCATGTTTGTGGTACAGCTGGAGGCTATCTGTGATTTCTCATGGATGCAACATGGCTTGAAGGAAGGTCAGTCACGGAAAATTAGGGTGCACCCACACGTGTGTGTGCGCGCGAGAGTGTGTGTACGTGTGTGTGTGCGCGCGAAAGTGTGTGTGTGTGTGTGTGCAAAAAGGAGCAATCTGTGGTCTTTTTCAGCTGACTGTAAAATGAGAATTGTCTTTTTTTTTTTTATTGTGTGTAACCTACCTCTCAATTAAACTAATCTGGGATAGGCTCCAGCTCAACTGTAACCCTGACCAGAATGATGTAGAATGAATGAAATCCATCATATCGGGTACCGCCTCGAATAACACCAAACAGTTCCATATATTGATACGGTTGCAGACAAACTTAGCTGGGGAATAAGCACTCAGAGCGGACGCAGCCGGACTGCCTTTAAAGTAATGTTACACGTCTCCATGCCAACAAAGCAAAGAGATGGCACTCAATAGTACAATAAGGTTCCACTTTTCAAATTGCGCTAGCTCAAGGCTGGATTTACAATATACATGCTACCAATTAGCATTAGTGATTTTACATGGCGAATTTTAACACCTCCAAATGTTGTAATGAAAACTACAGCTAAGATGCACGTCAAACAGCTGGTGTGTAACAAGTACAATACTTACAGTATACACACTTAGTAAGACTCAACAAAAGACAAGACTGGCTTACAAGACTACTTCCTGACGACAACGCCACAAAGTAGTCCATGCACTACTGCAGTGTTTTTCAACCTTTTTTGAGGCAAGGCACATTTTTGTCATAAAAAAAATCCGGAGGCACACCACCAGCAGAAAACGTTAAACAATTTGACTCCACCAGGTCATTGTGCCTTATTTTGAGTGTGTTGGTGTCTTCCTGTGTGTAGTGCTTTATTTCTTGTCTTGCACTGTTATTTTGGTGGCCCTTCCTGTTTTGTCGGTGTTTTCCTATAGCAGCTTCATGTCTTCCTTTGAGCGCTATACCGCGCACCTGTTTTGTGTTAGCAAGCAAGGCTATTTACGTTGTTGCTATCAGTGACGTGCGGTGAGGTTCATGGCTGGTGAGGCACTGACTTCATCACAGTCAGATTTACAAACATATGAACCCTAAAGAGTATCTTATTCACCATTTGATTGGCAGCAGTTAACGGGTTATGTTTAAAAGCTCATACCAGCATTCTTCCCTGCTTGGCACTCAGCATCAAGGGTTGGAATTGGGGGTTAAATCACCAAAAATGATTCCCGGGCGCGGCGCCGCTGCTGCCCACTGCTCCCCTCACCTCCCAGGAGGTGAACAAGGGGATGGGTCAAATGCAGAGGACACATTTTTGATTGATTGATTGATATATTTTTATTTCAAATATGCATAAAAACAAGAGCAAGCCTGATCCAATACAGTGCTATAGCCTTAACAGCCATTATAACAAAATGAAAACAATGGGGAATAAAAAACAAAAACATATTTGAAAAGGAGTGAGAAGAAGTTTACACTTATTTAATCCCACCCCTTTTCTTTAAATCATAAATTACTCTGAGCTAGAACTACCTATTCACTCAATGTACAAACTTAATGAACTTGTATATACTGTACATACATTATAGATATATACATACATATGCACACTACACAAATACATAGCCACATCATTACCACTAGTGATCATGGAAATGGTATCATGCCACCACAACAACCACAAGTAATTTCATTACACCTAGTGTTTGTGTGACAATCATTGGTATTTTAACTTAACTTTAACTTTACACATACAAACTGTAGCACACAAAAAAGCACATTTAATAAAAAAAAACGTTATTATGGTCTTACCTTTACTTATAAATGAAGTCCATGCACCGCTCCTTCTGAACAAAAGCATCGATAACTTGTTTATAGAAGTCTTCCTTAACTTTCTTCAGTTTTAAAAGTCTCCCTGTCTCGATGGAGATCTTCCTTTAAGTATTACCTCCTGCTTCGATTGAAAGTCCAGTTTAGGACACTGTTTTATTTTAGATATGTAATCCTCCATGGTAAAATTCCAGGCGAGAGGAAAAAATAAACGATCGCTAACTGTTGCTGCTTGTTGTCACTTATTCTGCAGCCGAGTAGTCGCAAAAATGATCCCTGGGATCACTAGCGCCCTCTACCACCATGAGGCGGCATTACTGCGAGCCTCAGCCAGTGTGTCTTCGCAGCCGTTTTATGATTGCTCAGCACAAGAAATACGTTACACACATACAGTTGTTGACAAAATACACTGTACATTATATACCTCAGCGAACTAAACTATGGAAATGTATAATATAATTCATATAGCAATACGGTCTCACTGCACAGCAGGCCAGCAGTTAGCCGAGTCATTGCGCAATCCATGGTGAGGCTCAACTGGCTGGTGACTCACTGCAAGTCTCTTCTCAGTATTTGAACGGCAAATGTGAACATTCAGCGATTTTGAATAAAAATAATCTAAAACTGGTGAAGTTAAATGGAAAATAACTTTATAGTATAATCACTGGATACATATAACAATTTAATACATTTTTTTCTTTTTACATTTTTTTTCTTTCCATGATGGCACGTGAGGCCCCGCATCACCTGCCTCCCCTGACTGCACGTCACTGGTTGCTATCCTTCTTTGTGTGGACATTGTTGATTGTCATGTCACGTACGGATGTACTTTGTGGACGCCGTAAGTTTTTGCTGTCGTCCAGCATTCTGTCTCTGTTTACTTTGCCAGTTCAGTTTGACTTTCGTTTTGCATAGCCTTTTCCTTTCCCTTTCGTTCATTTTGGGTTTAAGCATTACATACCTTTTTTACCTTCACACTGCCTCCCACTATGGTCTGCATATCGGGATCACAACAAACCATCCTCGTCTCACCCGACACATTCCGACTTTTACAAAGCAATGCTGCCACCTACTGACATGGAGTATTACGTGGTTACCCTGCCGAGTTTTACACAGCAATATATATATATATATATATATATATATTATAATTATTGATTTGCAAAAAATATTTTTGGGATAAATTAAGTGAAGTTGCATCATTTCCCACGGCACACCAGACAATATCTCACGGCACACTAGTGTGCCGCGGCACACAGTGGTTGAAAAACACTGCACTACTCCTATCTAACGTCTTGGAATTGCAACTGCATACAAAGTCTGCTCTATAATACAGTACAGTACAGTACTTGCATTGAAACACAGAAGTGTAAGAAAACAAGATAACTTCACAGCACATTTTAGTGTTCAATTTAAAAAAAAAAGATTTTTAAAACATTTATCAACACAATTGAAGACACACACAGAAACTGGTTCCGGTGTCAATTCCCAGGTAACAGGAGTTAATACCGTATGGATTCAAATGTGAAAGGTACCATTGCGAGCAGAAGCATGACCTTGTGACCTCAGACAACCCTTTCAGCTTCCCTCAGTCTCCAACAGTCAATAATCCTCAAACTGAGCATGCAAATGAGCCTGCATTTAATCATACGTCCTCACAACAAAAGCATGTCCTCATCCACCTTCTGCCTTGCCTTAAGACACACACACACACACACACACACACACACACACACACACACACACACACACACACACACACACACACACACACACACACACACACAGACAAAGGCCAAGACAACACACACAAATGGTTAAACACATGAAGAATCAAGGGAAAAATGAGGACAACATGATAGCTGGAGGATTAATGCCAATGGGTTCCATGTGTTAATTAACTATGCAATGACCCCTACATGCACTGCACACACACACACACACACACACACACACACACACACACACACACACACACACACACACGCACACACACACACACACACACACACAGTGGTTATGGGTATTGAACTGGGTGTTGGGTTCAGATTCTAACCTGGGCTTTGGCCACACTAACAGATTTATGCATCACTTACCACAATTTTTGGCCTCAAATCATGCATATATAATTCTTAAAAAGTCACTAGACTATGAAAAATTAGTTTTGGAGACAGCAAGTTGTTATTACAGTTGTTTCCAATTGCTTACACGCACAATTTTAAATGTTCACACAGTTAACAAAGCGTACACACAGTAAGCAAAACCACTGTGCAGATTTGCCTAATATTAGGCATAGACACAGTTTTTGCGAACTATTACACACAATGCTTTGCACACACCTTCCCATCTAGCACATGTGATGTGGATGAGATACTATGGCCTGATCCAGCTAGACGGGCAGGTGATGATTAGAATCAGTAACTGAGGCTTTTGAGTATGTTCTTTCATAGAGTTGCTGTTGCCTAAGTCTGCACATGTAGTCTATACTCTATGATGTCATTTGTAATTATCTCCAGATTTTTTGTACTGCATGTTGTTGTTGACTACTTTTCAGTTCAGTTCAGTTCAGTTTATTTCGAACATGCATACAATACAATGTAATAGATCACACATTTCCAGTTGTTTCATTACAGCACGTCCAAAAAGGAGTAGGAAGAAGCAGAGCTTATTTAATCCTACCCCTTTTCATACCATAGCAATTTTATCCAATTTCCTTGTTCTCTGTAACAGAACAGTGAACAAATAAATAATAAACCATAGTAAGCAAACAAATATTTAATACATAAATAATCTTTGTCTCAATAAAAAAAAGGAAAAAAAGGGTTCAAGATGTTCATTATAATTCTTGTTCTGTGTACTTTGTGAACACATGTAGTTTGAACCATCTTTTAAACTGAATCATATTGGTGCTTTGTTTGATTTCTTTGGTTAATCCATTTCATCTTTAATTCCACATACTGATATGCTAAAGGTTTTAATTTAAGTGTTGTACGGGCATACAAATGTTTTAAATTAGATTTGTTGTCTAAGGTTATATTTCTCCTCTTTTGTTGAGAAGAATTGTTCTACATTCTTGGGTAGCAGGTTATAGTTTGCTTCATACATTATTTTAGCTGTTTGCAAATGCACCAAATTGTTGAATTTCAATAATTGTGATTTAATAAATAAAGGGTTTGTATGTTCTCTATATCCAACACAGTGTTTCCCATAAACTGCCAAGATACCTGTGGCGGTGGGGGCGTGGCTATGGGCGTGGTCACCATGACATCATCGAGTAATTTGCATAATTTACTACAATGATAAGATTTTCTTTAAAAAGGCTCAAAAAATGTATACTTACTAGAAGAATTTCTATTTCTGACCTTTGACCTATATTTCATGTCTGTCAAGAATGTCCGCTCATTTTCAATTCTCTTCTATTTTGTGCCATTGAATGGACCAGTTGTGGGACAAAGGTGAATATGGAGTTATGCCAACCTGTCTACAGAATGTTTAGATTTTCCAAATATGACTAAGAGATACGAGGTTGTTTTGGAACAGACAAACCAAAACAAAACAATCATGACAAAAACAGTGACGCACAAAAGACATATAAAAAATGGCAGAAGACTGGGACGAGGGAGAGATTTTGGCTTGTGTGTGTCTTGTGTGCTCTGGAGTACATTGTGTCTGCTTGCACGGACAACTCAATTCAACCTGCACTTCTGATAATGGGTAAATAAATTTGTTGTACTAAACTACTTTTGTTGCCTGCTTAAGCTTCGGACAATCCACTACACAAATTGGCGTCACGAACAGGATGGCCCAGAAGCTACAGTTCGACAGCCGCTCCCGCTCTTTCTGTCAGGCAGACAGTGTGTTGCACGCGCGCATCACAAGGTAAGCAGTTTGCTTTAAAGTGTAAACATTTTCTGCCTGGAGAGAGCCGGATCGATAAGACTAATTGCTGAACCTGTTCTTGATAAAAGATAGGTTTAGTCAGGTTCTCCAAAAACAACCTGGAATGGGGTAAATTATGGTTGGATTGAGTTGTTTTATATGTGATCATTTGTCTGTGTGTTTGTTGAAAACTTATGATTTCTTGTTTTTAACATAAGGGGATTGTTATTAGAATTTTGGTGGTTTGGAGTGTAGAAGCACAGACGATGTGAGACGAATACATTTCTTAACCTCTTCCTCCTTTGTCGTTGTCGGTAGAGGAGACTTTTTCCTGCAAGTGCATCAGAATTAGCCAGAGTTGGACAAAGATACATTTAAGGCAAGGTTTGCTAACTGGTGTGACATTTGGCCCATATAAAATTGATACGTCTGTGAAAGTGCGAGACACCTGTCTATGTGGAAACTGCAGCGGTCCCTAGTCCTTGTGACTCAGCGTGTAAAAAAGCCTCATATTAGGTGACCATTCAGTGACTCCGGTAAAGGAGATCAACTGAGCCAAGTTGTCACGAATCTGTTTAATGGCTGCAGAATAGACAGGTGGCGTCTCGGGCTCCATATGGTAGAGCTTTGGTGAAACTTGGTGAAACTGTATGGGACTGACCAGACACGATGTCTGTAGGATTGTTGGGTGATTCCTAGTGATTCTATGGCGCCTTAGGCCAGTGATCCGTGTTGGTCAGTTTGATAACGCAGGTGCTGCTCCAATGAAACGGGTTAATCGCCGTTGTATGAGCAATGATGGAACCTGGTTTTTGTGATATGAGACGGCCGATTCCACAAAAGCACGCATGCATTAGTTGTTTATATTTGTCTGGACATGGGGTGGTATTGTAATTTAAGATGTGTGTGTATAATGATGAATGCTGAAATGTGTGTGTATTGAGTGAGTCAGTTTATGTTGGTACATTTAGATATATGCGTAATTTAATAACTTTTGTGTAGCACCTGGTTTCTTATCTAGTTTAATTCCCCCCCTTCCTTACCCACCCCCCCCCCCTCCCCTCCCCTCCCTTCACGCTTTTTCTCACAGCCCCGCTATCTGTACAAGTTGGGAAATTGTCCAAAATGTGTGTGCTTGTGAGAAAATAGACAAAGTTATGTACAGAAAACATATGAGTGAATGATCCATCCATATAATTATCTTCTTCCGCTTATCAAGAGGTTGGATCGCGGAGGCAGCAGCCTAAGCAGGGAAGCCCAGTACTCCCCCTCTTTGGCGCTGCGAGCGAATTCCAGTCATTTGAATTTGTTTTTAACTGTGCTGGTGATTGTGACTGTGCGATATTATAGTTGTAAGAAGGCATTGAAACTATAAATACAGAAAAAAGGCTCTCGCTCTCTGGTAAATTCTCTGTGTGTGAGTGAATTAGTGCGTGTGTGACGCATATAAAAGAAAAAGGAGTCTCAGCTGGGAGACATTTTGAGATAAGAGTGTGTCATTGTGACGAGGCTGTGTGAGTGACAGCTGCACGAGACTTGGTTCGAAGAGGTGTGACACAGCTAGGTTAGCATTGAGCTAAGTTAGCATTGAGCTAGGTTAGCATTGAGTTAGCATAGCATTGGATTAGTTTAGCATTGAGCTAGGTTTAAAGAATACATAAATAAATAAAAAACTATATATATATATATATATATATATAGTGGACAGCTGTACTCAATCTGAAGAGAAGGCTGACAGGTTGGTTTTGATAATAGGAAAAATAAAATATACTGTATATGAATAAATAAACATTTAAATATCAATACATACATTTGGACTGGGACATTTAAGCATTGTTAAATTCATTAGTCATTAATTATGTGTGTAATATACTGTATTGAACAGCCTTGTTGCTTATCTGATCCATCCAGTTCCTGTGTGGAAGTTGAGACAAACACACACACACACGCACGTCATAGGTTGGAACACATTGTAGCTTTGAATTAATAATGATATAGCAAACACATTAAATAAAATTAAATTTAATAAAGGTAAATTGATTATTTAATTATATTGACATTTTTATTATTTCAAGAATAATCACGATGAAGTAAAATTTAAATTTATATTCTAAAACATCTAAAAACATCTGTGAATCATAGAGTCTGAGGAAGTATAGATAAGAATCGCCAACACTCAGCGCCATAGTCAAAACAAAACGTAGAGAAGCGTTAAACAAATTCTAATCAGAAGGAAGACAGACCAAAATATGATAACTTAAGTAAACAGACAGCAAGTAAACCAGAAATAATGATGTAAATACATAACAAAGAAAGCAAATTTCTATGTGACATAGGTGCATGTAGAATTACATGTAGAGAATAAAACTAAATGGAAATAACTGTCTGCAAGATGAGCATGACGTCATGAATTGTGCTCGGGTTAGTAATAGATAGATAGATAGACAGATAACACGTTATTGATTCCTTCAGGAGAGTTCCCTCAGGAAGAAGAAGTACAAAGTAAACAGTAACTAATAAGGGTATAAATGGAAACAAAATAGAAAAATACTACAAGGAGAATAAAAAGAGAACATTAATATAAGAATATAATAAGAGAAACTAGGCATTAACGACCATGATATAAAAAAGTATTGTACTGTTATTGTTTTGCATTCCCTGTCATCCTAGACACCCCCCCCCCCCCCCCCCCCCAAAAGAGGAGTTGTACAGTCTAATGATGTGTGGGACAAAGGATTTTTATAGTCTAAATCAGTAGTTCTCAAAGGAGGGGGGTACCTGAGATTTTAAATATTTTAAAATAGCGACAATTCAAAATCCTTTATAAATATAATTATAGAATAATACTTCAACAAAATAAATATTTATAATTAAGTTCACGGGTCCAGATGAATCACTATTACAATATCCAAAGAAGGTTGATGATAGATTATATGTACAGAAATCTTTAGTATAGTTTAATCACTTGTTTAATTTTAAAATGTTTTAGTTATTCTTACATTTTTTGTTGTCCAAATAGTTCAAGTAAGACCACAACAAATGAGCAATATGTTGCACTGTTATACAATTTAATAAATCAGAAATTGATGACATTATGCTGTATTTTATTTCTTTATTTTACTGAAAAAAAAGGTTGAAAACCACTGCCCTAAATCATATCTAAAGCTAAAATTATTTTATAAGACTGATTATATTGGATTATTGTGTTTGTATTGTGAGAGAAGGAGAGAGAGTGAGAGAGAGAGGAAGAGAGAGCAGGTGAAGGAAGATTGAGGGTGAAGAGGATGGTTTGAGAAAATATGGGAAAAGGATGTTTATAACCTTATGTTACGTGAATGGTTTCTAGGAGAACAGAAAATAGAAACATTGTGTGAAGTGTAAGGAAGAGATGGATACAGGATGTTGTTTGTAAAGGAAAACGAAAGTGAAGAAAAGATGAGAAAGTGACAAATGAAGGTATTCGTAAATGGTATGCTGTTGATTGTGGTTAGCTGCAAGTTTGTTTATTTGTTTGTTTGTTTAGTTGTTTAAATGTAATGGGAAGAAATCAATAGGAATAATTACATGCAAAATGGAATAAAACTATGAGTGCGATAGATAATGAATGAATAAATGAAATAAGTTTATTTTGGTCATATAATCAACCATCAACCAATTTGTGTGAGCAGTTTAACAGTAAATTAGACATATTAACAATCATACACATTTACACACAGAAAGAAAAGAAAAGAAAAAGAATGACCGAAAAAGGAATAGGCGGAAGCCAAAGCTTATATTGACCTATCCCATACATTCACTGGACATTAAATTACCTGGAACATCAACGTTAAAAGATGAAAGTATTTGTTACTATGTTTTATAATGTTCAAAAAACTTTACTTTTCAAGGGTCTCTTAAACCATAACAAAAAACTACATGTGTTCAGCTCATCACTGAGGATGGTCCACCATTTAACTTCTAAAACTGAAATACATTTGTATTTTTATTTTATTTTACTTGACCTATTTCAAAAATCAATATCCCCCGTAAATGATAGTTTTCTCCTCATAATGTAAATAAGCTAAGAATACAAACTGGAAGGCTGTTGTTCTTTACTCGAAACATAATTGCCATTGTTTTAAAAATAGATTATCTGAACATTTAACACATTATGACTTATAAAAATGGATTGGTATGATCATAATAATAATGCTTTGTGTATTATTGAAAATAGCCTTTTAAGTTTAAGTATTGGGTCTATATTTCTTCTATAAACATTTCCCCAAACTTCAAAACAATGTTACATATGGAAAAAAAAAAAAAAAAAAAGAATAATATAACATGTGCAGACATTTCTTATTCAGCATGTGTTTTACTTCATACCGAATAGCAATGGATTTGGATATTTTTCTTTAATATGTTCAATATGCGGCTTCCAACATATTAATGATCAATTATTATTCTCAAGAATGTAGTTCATATACTCTGTCAATTTCCACTTGATTCAACTTTAATTTTTGTTTCACAATTTGACTTTGCACCACTAAACACCACAAATTGAGTTTTGTTATCATTCAATGATTACTTATTAATATTAAATAATTTTTAGGTGAATCAACGCGACCTCGATTTCCTCAACGATTTCTTCAAGTCTTCTCCTGAACAATATACATTTGTATTATCTGCAAACGTAATACATTTAATTTATTAGATACTGAACAAAGAGCACTTAGATTAAGTATAAATAGCTTAGGTCCCAATAACAAGGCTTGTGGAACCCCACAAGTGACTCTTTCTGGCTGTGATTTAGTCTTATTAATTTCCCCATATTGAGATCTATTACTTAAAATAACTACTTAACCACTATTGTGAAACACCTTTCTAATTTATGGGAGTATTGGGATAGGATTGAGGAAGATGTCTGCTGTGGTGGTGGTTAGTTTGGAAATTAATTTAATAAAAGTAAGTTTAAGTCAGGTAACTTTAAAGTGCAGTCTGACATTTTTAGTTTGGAGTAATTTATATTTTTAATTAGACATTGCATTCCACCATACGTCTGGGAGGTGGCCTTGTGAGGTGTTTGTGCTGCGATATCAGGACAGCTGGCACAAAACAATGTGTGTGTGTGCATGTTGTGACTAGTGTGAAAAAGAAGATGGAAAAACAAGAATAAAAAACATTCTGCCTGTAGCATGACGTACAGCTTGCTCGCGCCTACTGATAGACAAATGATAGTTTAAATTAACTTATAGATAATCTTTAAGTGAATTAAAAGGGTACTTAAATACACATGAAGTAGTACGTATAATCTTTGAATTAGGGTTATTGATTAACATTTAATGGGATAGTTAAGACTGTTGTTTTAAAACGTGATATGCAAAATTGAACTAACCGAGAGGATATGAAAACGATGGGTGTACATGTTTTGAGTTCCAAAATCTGGAGGAAAAAAAAAAAAAAAAAAACCTCAACAAAACGTAAAACCATACAGACGGACTTGGGTGGTAGTCAGGGTTGTCCTAGGTCAAGCTAGGGTGGAGGCTGTTATGTAGCCGGGGGACTGCCAACTTCTCTGAACAAGACAAGCTTTAGAGTTGTAGCCAGAACATAATCACAAAAAATACAGGTGTGACAGAGGACGCCCACGGCAGGACGAACAGCAGGATACAAACAGACCCCTGCTGGACATAAGTGTCAACGGATAATGTTCAACACAATCTTTGAAGCATTCCTTTGTGGTCAACCTGCACACACCTTGTAATGACCTGCTTACGAACTGTGCCCTGACAATTCAATACTGCACAGAAGGAACTTCCTGATGTTGCCTGACAGCACGACATCAGCTGACAACTACTGGGGACGCCTCCCAGGAACAAATGGAGGACGGGGACTGCTCCAACCGTCCTAGCACTGGCTGACTGAGGTGCGTCCGTGTGCCCTGCCACCCAAACCGCCAAAGTGTATGATCACCAATTAGACGACTCATAATAGGAGCCTTTTGACTCTTATATATTAAGTTAAAGTTAAAGTTAAAGTACCAATGATTGTCACACACACACTAGGTGTGGTGAAATTTGTCCTCTGCATTTGACCCATCCCCTTGATCACCCCCTGGGAGGTGAGGGGAGCAGTGGGCAGCAGCGTAGCCGCGCCCGGGAATCATTTTTGGTGATTTAACCCCCAATTCCAACCCTTGATGCTGAGTGCCAAGCAGGGAGGTAATGGGTCCCATTTTTATAGTCTTTGGTATGGTGGGACTCAAGGTATGGCCGCTCATGTGAACTATCCTTACAACAATTAGCATGGTATAAGATGGACAACTAATGACCCACATTGTTCCTTTGCTCTCTGTCCTGCCTACGAAACCAAAAATTTAGGTCAAATGATAAAACAGGGCGTAGCTGCCGCTGATTGGACCGATACGCTAATACCACATTTTCAATTATTTCGGTTGTCTGTTAAAAACATAGCTATGGGCTGCAATTTGGACACTCCTGCTGTAGGCTACAAGGAGCTAGCAGCTACACAACAGCTGAGCTAAAATAACATTTAAGCATATCAAATATTTATAGTTGCTTATTACATACACAAAGTCGCAGAGAGACAGAAGTCTGTAGAAAGTATTCAGTAACAAACGTGTCCGCATTATTAAACTTTCTACCACAGGAAACATACTGAACAAATACAGCAGTTACTGTCAGACTCTAATCCGGATTACCTTGTCTATCAGAGACATGGTTAAAACCCACAACACTTTTCGTTCTAATTAATGTCCCGGGGGACAAGAATTACAGAAAAAACAGATCGAGTGACAAAGGGGGAAGGAATTATGATTTAGGAAAGGGAAAACATTAAAAGTAGATCAATTTGAGTATGTTGAAAATAAAATCACATTTTCCTCAGAAATGTATTTCAAGGTAATTGTAGTATACCGACCAACCACAGATAAAGACATTTTTCTCGATTCATTTTCAGACATCCTCAAACAGCACAGTATGAAAAAATTGAACGTCATGGGGGACGTTAATCTGGACTGGTTAAATAAGACGCGTAGAAAGAAACTTAAGGATATTGAAAAAAACTGTTCTACATGATACAAAGGATAAGCAGCCCTACTAGAATTACAATTGGATGACAAAAATCAAAGAGATCATCTGTAAATACACGAATACAAAACCAGAAAGAAGAGTGCTAAAATAAAAATACCTTGGATTAATAAAACAATTTGGATTCTAATAAGACATGAGGACTCAGCTCTCATAAGAGCAATTATAACAGGTCTAAATACAGATCGTATGATTTTAAAAGTTTTGAGGAACAAAGTTACAATGTTTATGCGGAAGTCTAAGGCTGACTTTCACTTATAATTAATCAAAGCTGGAAAAGGGAACATTAGACAGTTATGGAAAACCAGATACAAACTTACGGAAAGAGAGCAAACAAGAAACAACACTATAACATTAAATATCAATGGCGCTACTATCGCAGATAGTCTGGACATAAGTAATAATTTTAATGAACATTTCATCTAGTCTGTACAAACCCTGAATAAAAAGTCCCTCAAAATCAGTGCAAATAATTGTCATTTATTCAGGATGGACTAATTTTAGAATTAACAATTTAGAATGAACAAATGAAACAAAGTTAAACCAAATCTTCGCTGCATTATAAGACTAACGATCTAGAGATATATATACGGGTTGGACACTATCTTCCTAAAAACGTATAAGGATTGTATTATTGCTCGTATAACAACGATTGATAAATAAATTAATAACGGAAAACACTTTCCCTACCACGTCGAGAAACTGCTACTATAATTAAATCCATAAAGCAGGAAATAAAGAAGACCAGAACAAGTACAGACCAATTAGCCTTCTCCCCGGTATAACAAAAGGAATAGAACATTTGAAGTTAAAAAGTGGCTTTGGAGCAATCAAGGCTGCTCACACGGTCACTAAGAGGGGCATTATGTTGACACATCAACTTAATGTGTATTATATTTATCCATGAGAGCATTTTTGTTGTAAATTGTGAGGTATGGCTGTTAAAATCTTGGTTGTTTTTACGAATGAGGACAGATGTGAACAAGAGCATTTATGGTCTTTGTGTGATGATGTAAATAAGGTGTGGTTGTATTGTATATTAAGAATATGTCCATGAAGGGGCATTTTATGACTTTTCTTAATTTGATTACATGCTACAGTATGATTATTTTTTGATTAATTATTGATTATTATGAATGTATATATTTATTATGATTAATTAGTGTCATAATTTTATTGCTTGATTTTTGGATCCCTTTAATTTAGGTAGCCAGGGACTGCAGATGGAAAGTAGCTATTTAGATATAATCTGGTACAGAACATATCTGTTTCTGAACTTAATGTTTCTGTGCATTGTCCCATCATAGATAGACTAAATTAAATACAACTATTTAGTGAATTATTGAGGCCACAATAATTCACCAGGTGTTGTAAAAAATCAAAGTACTATTGCAAAAGCGAACAGTGACTTCAAACATCACCTGTCCTCCGCCTCTGTTCTTGCTGCACTTGACTATCAGCTGCCTTTTCTTTTTCTTGGATGTTTCTGAAACTACTACTACTACCACTACTACTACTACTATTACTATTACTACGACTAACACTGTCCCTGTGAGAGGGACAGAGGGGGGAGGTGAGTTTGGATTGGGTCAAGTTTGAGCGTGTTGAGGTTTTATTTAATCGATATGATCAATCCGAGTAAGTATAAAGGAACGTAATGATTTAGATTGACAATTGCAGTGGTTGGCGAAAGCAACCCCAACCTCAAAGGAGGGTGCCAATTCAGTAATTAAATGTTTTGTGAATGATCTAATATCCCGACATGGTTTCCCCAAAAAAGATTAGGTCAAACAACGGCACCCATTTTAAGAAAACAGGTTATCATCTTCAGTCACAAGATCAGCACTTCTCAGGACCAGCAGCTTCCTAGGAAGGCGGAAAGACCATGAGACCAAAATGGTATGTTTGCAAAATGTAGAATTTGTGTGCCAGTTCCTCTGTGCAGATTTGAGGATGAAAGCAGCCACTCCAGATTCCCTTGCACTCGCTAAGAGGGGCACGGTCAAAGCCAATCCAGGACCAACACCCGATACCTGACTGGAAGGAACCGAGAGGAGAGACAACACCTTGCCAGCGATGACGAGAACGACTAAGGTTGCCAGCCAATAGGTGTCCGTCGGGACTCCAGCAGCTGTGGAAGGAGGTGTCGGGAGTGCCGAAGCGGCAAGGAGCCCTTGAAGCAAGCCAAGGGCCTGGACCAAAGCCCCAACGCCCCATACTTTTTCTCAGCTTTTCCTCAATTTCGGCCAGCACGGACATGCCATTAAACAGTCTGCCCAATGGACTGAACCACACCCCAAGAAGAGACAGAGACAGACTGTTTGAGTGGATCTCTTTCTTCACCAAGGCAGCCAAAAGCCCAACGAGGTGTCGGCAGGCCACCAGCCTGAGGCACCACCGAGCCATCTATACGAGCACTAATCGAACATGGACTCATACGAAATTCAGTTGTGTGTTCAAAATCAATTGGTAATTAACAATATTGGTAACTACATTCATTGCAAATGCCGGAAAAAATATTTTTGCAAATGTCTTACAGTCATAAGTCTATATACATTCATCTATTTATGTTCAATGATGTTCATGATCAAAGTATTTGTTATTCCTTTACTAAATCAAAGGGTAGGCCACTAATTGTGTTCTGTGAGATGGTTTTACTGCAGGCTGGTAACAGCGATCGCTCTGAAGGAGGGTCATAGACGGAATTTTTGCCTCGTATAAAAACATTGAGGTTTTTGCCTCTATCTGTGGTAGAGATTTAACTTAGTGGGCTACATCAGAAATTGTTTTGGTCCAGGGTCTTAAGACCCTGGAAGGCGGGTATGTAGTAGAATTTCTGACCTTTGACCTATATTTCATGTCTGTCAAGAATGTCCGCTCATTTTCAATTCTCTTCTATTTTGTGCCATTGAATGGACCAGTTGTGGGACAAAGGTGAATATGGAGTTATGCCAACCTGTCTACAGAATGTTTAGATTTTCCAAATATGACTAAGAGATACGAGGTTGTTTTGGAACAGACAAACCAAAACAAAACAATCATGACGCCCGAGATAAAAAACAGTGACGCACAAAAGACATATAAAAAATGGCAGAAGACCGGGACGAGGGAGAGATTTTGGCTTGTGTGTGTCTTGTGTGCTCTGGAGTACATTGTGTCTGCTTGCACGGACAACTCAATTCAACCTGCACTTCTGATAATGGGTAAATACATTTGTTGTACTAAACTACTTTTGTTGCCTGCTTTAGCTTCGGACAATCCACTACATTAATAATAACAGTTTTGTTTTAAACGTCCATCCATCCATCCATCCATTTTACAATATAATTACAACACTTTATGTACATATTTATATACAGATTTGAACAATAAGTTATTCACTGAAATATATTTATTAATTGTGGTTCTTACAAAAATATATCTTATAAAATATAAAAGCTAAAATGTCTCTAAAAGCTCTGTCACTTTAATTAGTGCATACTAAATAATTTAACTTTAGCCTACTACTACAACCATATTATTTACCAGCAACATAAAGTGAAACAGAGGCAGAGGTGTCCTGCCACAGTCAGTAACAAATAAACAAAACAGTAGTGGTCAAATACAAATAAGGCAACAAGAGAAGTATCCTACACTTCTCTTTTGTAAAGTAAATCTGAACAGCCTATATGGGCATCTACATCAACTATATAATTTGCCTGAGAAGCTGGACAGGACAAAAAAAAACACGTTTTTTTTTTTTTTTTTAAATTTACTTGTGGCGGACATAATTCTTTCGTGGCGGACCGCCGCAAATAAATGAATATGTGGGAAACACTGCAACATTATTTAGTATTCTAATTTATCTTTTTTGTAACACAGTTAGTGAATGAAGCGCACTGTGATATGTTACTTTACCTGACTGGTCAAAATAAATATTTTCAGTTTGCAGGATCATTGTTGAGCAGTTCTTGAAAAGATTACAGGATATTTTTACTTTCTCTTTAGGTCCTTACGTATAGGCCCACTTCAAAGTAAACAATGAAGATTGCTATGGATTTGCCAATACATTTTGTCAAGTTGCAGTAATCATTCATCACATATGCTAAAAATGTCGGGCAAAATGCACCAAACATGTGATATCTTATAGTAAAATAGGGGTTTTTACAAATGTGTTTTGTACAATAGTGTCTTATCATTTGAAGTCAATGTGAGTGAGATGAAAATAAAACTGCATTTTTACAAATGCTTGCTTTATTTTGATGAACGGGCATATGTTTTGGCCGAAGTGTGTCATATTGCAAATCATCTCGGAATTAAGAAAATTAAATGTGGTGTTTAGAAAAGTGTGTATAACTTTTGAAAAAAAGACACCCAGTTAGTAAAATTGTGTGTAAGCAAATGGAAAAAACTGTAAAGTAGGGATGCTCCGATCAGAGTTTTATGATGCCGATTCCAATACCGACCGAGTGAGATCAGCCAATACCAATCTTATGTATTAACAGTAATTTGTTTCAATATATTTATGGTGATTGTTAATGACAATTTACCAGTATCAACACAATATTTTAACTAGTTCCTTATTCTCCTTTACTACATACAATTGTTTTATCAAAACAAAGACGATAGTACACAATAACTAAACAAAACCTAAAACTAAGATCTACTACTTTGTGTGCCCTGTCACATGTGTGTATTTGTGTAATATGGCACGTGTCTGTTTGTGTAATATGTCACGTGTGCGCAACCTCATAGAAGCAAAAGAGACAGAAAAGTGAGGGAGCAGATGTTCCAGACTGAGAGCCTCACAATAAGCAACAAGCAGAGTAATTGACTAACTGTTGCCATGGTTACATTGATGTTGAAACTCTGACCATGCTCAACACACAGAAACACACAGGTGCATAATCACAGCATTCATTCAATCTGAAATCTTTACATACGTTTATATCAAACACTAACAACTGATTAACAGCCTTCAAAAAGGAAGTTGTCAGAGGGAAGTGGCCACTGAGCTTAAAGTAGTAGTTCTCAATCATTTTCAGTAAAGCCCCCCATAAGAAACATAATTTTTTTCATGCCCCCCCCTAAACTTTCAAGTGATTATTTTTTAAATCAGATTACTTAGACTCTTAAAATGTGATTAATCATGATTAATCACTGGTTATTTGTTGCTTGCATGAAGAAAACTTGCTGAAGAAAACATCCCAATATTTGGATATAAAGGCAATTTAATAGTCAGAATGTCAAAATTATGTTTTATAAATGTTTTATTGAACTGCAAGTCATTGATTTGCTCTAAACTTGGTGACAGTAAGTATGGTAAGAATTACAGTTTTTTTCAATTGCTTACACACTAATTTTTTTATTTTCACATAGTTAAAGGCCTACTGAAACCCACTACTACCGACCACGCAGTCTGATAGTTTATATATCAATGATGAAATCTTAACATTGCAACACATGCCAATACGGCCGGGTTAACTTATAAAGTGCAATTTTAAATTTCCCGCTAAACTTCCGGTTGAAAATTCCTTTGGAGGATGACGTATGCGCGTGACGTAGCCAGTGAAACAGAGGTATGGCTTCCCCATTGAAGCCAATACGAAATAGCTCTGTTTTCATCTCATTATTCCACAGTATTCTGGACATCTGTGTTGGTGAATCTGTTGCAATTTGTTCATTGCATTATGGAGAAAGAAGCTGAGCAAGCAAAGAAGAAAGTTGTCGGTGCGAAGCGGAGTATTTTGCGAGGGAAGTCAGCAACACAACACAGTCGGTGTTTCATTGTTTACATTCCCGAAAGATGCAGTCAAGATCGAAGAACTTGGACAACAGAGACTCTTACCAGGAGGACTTTGATTTGGATACACAGACGCAGACGCGATACCGTGAGTGAGTACGCTTCCAAACATTTGATCGCTTGCTATAACTAGCTCGAGCTAGTAGCTAGGAGCTAGGAGCTAGCATAACAAACACCTAAGTGTTTGTTATGCGGGATTAATTTGTGGCATATTAAATATAAGCCTGGTTGTGTTGTGGCTAATAGAGTATATATATGTCTTGTGTTTATTTACTGTTGTAGTCATTCCCAGCTGAATATCAGGTCCCACTCGCGCGCTTCCAAACATTTGATCGCTTGCCCGTACGTGCGTGTCACGTACGTAACTTTGGTTAAATATATAAGCTTTATGAACCTTGGGTTAGGTGAACGGTCCTTTGGGCTGAGTGAGTGTGTGTGTTGTGCAGGTGTTTGAATTGTATTGGCGGGTTTTATGGACGGGATCCCGTCCATATAACCCGCTCGAGCTATAACTAGCTCGAGCTAGTAGCTAGTAGCTAGGAGCTAGCATAACAAACACCTAGGTGTTTTTATGCGGGATTAATTTGTGGCATATTAAATATAAGCCTGGTTGTGTTGTGGCTAATAGAGTATATATATGTCTTGTGTTTATTTACTGTTGTAGTCATTCCCAGCTGAATATCAGGTCCCACCCGCCTCTCACAGCATCTTCCCTATCTGAATCGCTTCCACTCCCCACTAGTCCTTCACTTGCACTTTCCTCATCCACAAATCTTTCATCCTCGCTCAAATTAATGGAGAAATCGTCGCTTTCTCGGTCCGAATCTCTCTCACTTCTGGCGGCCATCATTGTAAACAATAGGGAACTTTGCGGATATGTTCACCCGACTACGTCACGCTACTTCCGGTAGGGGCAAGCCTTTTTTTTATCAGATACCAAAAGTTGCAATCTTTATCGTCGTTGTTCTATACTAAATCCTTTCAGCAAAAATATGGCAATATCGCGAAATGATCAAGTATGACACATAGAATGGACCTGCTATCCCCGTTCAAATAAAAACATTTCATTTCAGTAGGCCTTTAAAGGCCTACTGAAACCCACTACTACCGACCACGCAGTCTGATAGTTTATATATCAATGATGAAATCTTAACATTGCAACACTTGCCAATACGGCCGGGTTAACTTATAAAGTGCAATTTTAAATTTCCCGCGAAACTTCCGGTTGAAAACGTCTAGGTATGATGACGTATGCGCGTGACGTCAATGGTTGAAAAGGAAGTATTCGGAACCGATTGGATCCAATACAAAAAGCTCTGTTTTGATCGTAAAATTCCACAGTATTTTGGACATCTGTGTTGGTGAATCTTTTGCAATTTGTTTAATGAACAATGAAGACTGCAAAGAAGAAAGTTGTAGGTGGGATCGGTGTATTAGCGGCTGGCTGCAGCAACACAACCAGGAGGACTTTGAGATGGATAGCAGACGCGCTATCCAATGCTAGCCGCCGACCGCATCTATGATCGGGTGAAGTCCTTCGTCGCTCCGTCGATCGCTGGAACGCAGGTGAGCACGGGTGCTGATGAGCAGATGAGGGCTGGCGTAGGTGGAGCGCTAATGTTTTTATCATAGCTTTGACAAGGTCCCATAGCTAAGTTAGCTTCAATGGCGTCGTTAGCAACAGCATTGTTAAGCTTCGCCAGGCTGGAAAGCATTAACCGTGTAGTTACATGTCCATGGTTTAATAGTATTGTTGATTTTCTGTCTATCCTTCCAGACAGGGTTTTTTTTTGTTTTGTTTCTATCTGCATTTAAGCCCGATACTATCACGTTAGCTCCGTGAGGTCCCGTAGCTAAGTCTAGCTTCAATTGCGTCGTTAGCAACAGCATTGTTAAGCTTCGCCACGCTGGAAAGCATTAACCGTGTATTTACATGTCCATGGTTTAATAGTATTGTTGATTTTCTGTCTATCCTTCCAGTCAGGGGTTTATTTATTTTGTTTCTATCTGCATTTGAGCCCGATGCTATCACGTTAGCTACGTAGCTAAAGAGCTTTGCCGATGTATTGTCGTAGAGATAAAAGTCACTGTGAATGTCCATTTCGCGTTCTCGACTGTCATTTTCAAGAGGATATAGTACATACTTGCCAACCTTGAGACCTCCAATATCGGGAGGTGGGGGTGGGGGGGGGGACGTGGTTAAGGGCGTGGTTAAGAGGAGAGTATATTTACAGCTAGAATTCACCAACTCAATTATTTCATACATATATATATATATATATATATATATATATATATATATATATATATATATATATATATATATATATATATATATATATATATATATATATATATATATATATATATATATATATATATACACACACTACCGTTCAAAAGTTTGGGGTCACATTGAAATGTCCTTATTTTTGAAGGAAAAGCACTGTACTTTTCAATTAAGATAACTTTAAACTAGTCTTAACTTTAAAGAAATACACTTTATACATTGCTAATGTGGTAAATGACTATTCTAGCTGCAAATGTCTGGTTTTTGGTGCAATATCTACATAGGTGTATAGAGGCCCATTTCCAGCAACTATCACTCCAGTGTTCTAATGGTACAATGTGTTTGCTCATTGGCTCAGAAGGCTAATTGATGATTAGAAAACCCTTGTGCAATCATGTTCACACATCTGAAAACAGTTTAGCTCGTTACAGAAGCTACAAAACTGACCTTCCTTTGAGCAGATTGAGTTTCTGGAGCATCACATTTGTGGGGTCAATTAAACGCTCAAAATGGCCAGAAAAAGAGAACTTTCATCTGAAAAACTCGACAGTCCATTCTTGTTCTTAGAAATTAAGGCTATTCCATAAAATTGTTTGGGTGACCCCAAACTTTTGAACGGTAGTGTATATATATATATATATATATATATATATATATATATATATATATATATATATATATATATATATATATATATATATGAAATACTTGACTTTCAGTAAATTATAGCTATATGTATATATATTTATTTTATTATACATATAAATAAAATAAATACTTGAATTTCAGTGTTCCGGGGGCTATCCAGTAGATGGCAGTATTGTCCTGTTTAACTTCTCCTCCGTTCATGACTCGGCCACTGTGTTCAATGGAGAAGTCTGTTTTACAAAATGTACAGGCAACATAATTACATACCCCTTCCCCTTCGAACTGTCCTGGATGAACTGAAATTCTTGTTTCCATTCGTTTTGGAACTTGCAAGCATGACTTGCTCGTCGACGGCGTCGCCATGTCTGTAACTTCCTCGTTCTGCTTCGTCTCCTTGTTGTGTGCGCAGTTGTGCACTCTACTCTCTAAAAGCTCAGGTCCGCATTGAGCTGGAGGGGGCGTGGCCTCCAGCTCCGGCTGAATACCGGGAGTTTTTCGGGAGAAAATTTCTGCCGGGAGGTTATCGGGAGAGGCGCTGAATACTGGGAGTCTCCCGCTAAAAACGGGAGGGTTGGCAAGTATGATATAGTATCCGAGGTGGTTTAAAATACAAATCCGTGATCCACAATAGAAAAAGGAGAAAGTGTGGAATCCAATAAACCCTTGTACCTAAGCGAAAAAAGATACGTCCTGCACTGCACTCTAGTCCTTCACTCTCACGTTCCTCATCCACAAATCTTTCATCCTCGCTCAAATTAATGGGGTAATCGTCGCTTTCCCGGTCCGAATCGCTCTCGCTGCATTGTAAACAATGGGGAAATGTGTGGAGCCTTTCAACCTGCGACGTCACGCTACTTCCGGTACAGGCAAGGCTTTTTTTATCAGCGACCAAAAGTTGCGAACTTTATCGTCGATGTTCTCTACTAAATCCTTTCAGCAAAAATATGTCAATATCGCGAAATGATCAAGTATGACACATAGAATGGATCTGCTATCCCCGTTTAAATAAAAAAAATTCATTTCAGTAGGCCTTTAAGAAGCACTTCATGTAAAGGGGCTGTTTGTAACATGCTCACAGTTACATATTCCTAATATATATAATATTCCTAATCTTTTCACACCTCCCTGAAGTGAATGTTTATTTATTTATCTTTATATTTGAAAATATACGTTGTTATGCTGTTGTCTCTCACTGCTGCACGCGTGTGTGCACGTGGGGGGGGGGGGGGGGGGGGGGTGTCCCATGATCCTGCCACACTTCTTTCTTAATCATCAAGTCCAACGTGCGCCATGCTATTGTTCAACCTTAAGCCTCCATGTTTTGTGCAGCAACAGGAGGTCTTTTAAACTTAATGAGTTAGCCAACGCTGAGGTCATTTCTTCATTTAACCTGTTAACCCTTTGTCACCCATGACCACGTCACACAACATACTCTATACACACACACGACATAAATATCAATGCAAATCTTTTTGTTTTTACTACCATTTTTGGTGAGCTGAACATATTTCTCTCAAATATTTTTGACAAATGGGTCTCAGTCAGCGCTTCTGCTTTGCCGAGATAACCCATATACCCATCCATATCAAGATGCTGATTATTACTGAACATGTGTACATTATCACTATTATATTATCATTTTAGTTCTGATAATTATTATTATCATCATTATTGTTTATGGTATAATCTTACACCTAGAAATGATCTACTGGTGTTTGGTGAGGAAATGGCTTATGGTAGCAGGTGGTCAGCAGTGTACACACTCACTCACACACAAGCGCGCACACACACACACACACACACACACACACACACACACACACACACACACACACACACACACACACACACACACACACACACACACACACGCACACACACATGTATAAGCCCCTGCATGTCTAATGAAATACCAAGACAACATCAGAACAAGAGAAGACGATTTGACTGACCATCTGTGTCATGGCTGCAGTGAGGAACATCTGTGCTAATCAATAACAATCACTCTCACACACACATATATTTATATACACACATCATCCATATGCAATCATGTACACACATGTATCAACAACACTAAATGGATTTCACGCAACAACTTCATAATTCAGTCTGTTGTGTTTGGAAAAGTAGATTCTAGATGAAAATAAAAGTTCTACATCAAACACGCAGTAACTACAACTCTTGTATATTTATGTATTTAAAGACACAATATGAAAATACATGTATATATATTCGGATGCATTTCAATTAAGGTCAACTTTGTTCAAATATAAAAGAGGACACAAACCAAAAATATACAAAATAAAGAATTTTAAGTTTTCCATTTACATGGAAATAAAAACACACACTGGCATCACTTTAACAAACACACCAGGATTCATTCATGAAGGCAATTTGTCTTCCACACACGTACACGGCACACGCACGCACGAATGCACGCATGCACGCACGCACACGCACACACACACGTGTGTGTGTGTGTGTGTGTGCATACAAATTATTGTATTTGTTACCTTCTTGAGACCTGCGAGAAATGCCGACCTCTTTAGAACCACCCTTTCTAGATATATAAAGATGTGTATTTACAACATTAATAATATTTACATACTATGCAAATATAAAAACACTTGTTGTGAAAAATGAGTTGGAATTTCACAAGAAAAAGGTCACAATTTCACAAGAAAAACGTAGAATTTTGGCAGTATTATAATAAAAGTTGTGATTTTACTCAATAACAGTCACAATTTTACAAGAAAAGCTTATAATTTTGGCAATTTTATGAAAAGAGTCGTAATTTTACTCAACAAAAGTCACAATTTTATCAGAAAACTTTCAAATGTTGCCAATATTGTAATATGAATCAGAATTTTACTTGGCAAAATAATGACAAAAGTCATAATTGTACTCAAAAAATGTAACTATTTTACAAGAACAAAAAAAAATGGCAAAATTGTGATAAAAGTCAGAATTTTACAAGACAAATGACACCATTTTGCATTAAAAAGTAATAATTTTACATAAAAAAGTAATAACATTCCGAGAAAATATTGCAATATTACAGAAACAGAAATAATATGAGCAACTGTTCCCAATTTTATAAGAAAAAAGTCGACACATTATGAGAAAAAGACTGATTTTAGTAAAAAATAAAAAATTTTGTTCGTAGTTGGTTTTTAATCTTCATTATTTACTTCAAGTTATTACAGTATGTCTCTATATACATATTTATTTTATTTTCGTGCAAATCAGACATTCTCTATTAGATGAAATGGTTTTCTGTATTGGGACCATGATTTATGTCCTAACTTGTTTACCGGTCCTCATATGGAAGGTACTTTTCCTTGTTGATGTCTCAAGACGGGTAGAAATACAAGAACACACACACACGCACACGCACACACAAACACAAGCACAAACACGCACGCACACACACTGACACACATATGATTTCTCGGCCATAAACCAAGTGGAGAACAGCAATGTACACATATCACAACATAATATTAACAAATAATAAATGCTTAATCATCAATGTGCTGTGTCAATATACACATGTCATACATTTGTTACAAAACTTGTACCAGTTCTGGCCAAAATTTGCCCTCCAGCCATAAACTCACCCCCACTACCTTATTTGTGTGTGTGTGCGTGTGTGCGTGTGTGTGTGTGTGTGTGTGTGTGTGTGTGTGTGTGTGTGTGTGTGTGTGTGTGTGTGTGTGTGTGTGTGTGTGTGTGTGTGTGTGTGACCTAAATGTGTCAAGTGCACAGGAGAACTCTGGGCTTGGGTTCTCTTTGGTCATTACGCTTGTTAAGTCATGCAATAGGGACGCACACGCGTACAAACAGACACACACACACACACACACACACACACACTTACACACACACGTGCGCACTCAAGGGTCAGAGACAGGATTATTGCCTTTGTTTCAGTGTACTAAGCTTAAATACACCTGATTAAATTATTCCTCCATGCATCTGAATAACGAAATTATTAACATGATAAACTACATGAGACTTTCATCTTTACCTTCTGCCTGCATAAATGGCTAGAAAGGTAAAGCTACCACAATAACTAAAATTAAAACACAGAAAAATGGTTTTACTTTGACCATATTTGTTGTTCTCATTAAATAGAACAGCAAGATTATGGAAAACAAATCTGATTTTCTTGCTTAGAAATTTGAACATAAGTGGGTAGATCCAGGGCGATCCAGTAAATGACCGTCTCAGTGAATATAATGCTGATAGAGCCAAGAAGGAAGTACTTCAGAAAACAGGGAAACTCATGGATGAATAACTGTAAAATATTTACAAAAACAAAATAATCCGCAAGAGAAGGTTCTGGTTATCAGGAGGATGGAGGAGCTGAAACGATATCAACAACTGGACAACAAGGTAACAACCACAACAAAATAACTACTGAAAGATTTGTACTTGGAAACTGTTTTCTACATCAATGTTTTTCAACCACTGTGCCGCGGCACACTCGAGATACAGTCTGGTGTGCCGTGGGAGATTATGTTGTTTCACCTATTTGGGTTAAAAATATTTTTTGCAAACCAGTAATTATAATCCGCAAATAATGTGCCGTTATTGAGTGTCTGTGCTGCCTAGAGCTCGGCAGAATAACAATGTTATTCTCTTCCATATCAGTAGGTGGCAGCCGGGAGCTAATTGCTTTGTAGATGTTGGGAACACGTCGTGTGAGACGGCGATGGTTTGTGGTGATCACAATATGCAGGCGACAGCGGGAGGCAACTTGCAGGTAAAAAATGTATCTAATGCTTAAACCAAAAATAAACAAAAGGTGAGTGCCCCTAAGAAAAGGCATTGAAGCTTAGGGATGGCTATGCAAAACGAAACTGAACTGGCAGCAAAGTAAACAAAAACAGAATGCTGGACGACAGCAAAGACTTACAGCGTGTGGAGCAGACGGCGTCCACAAAGTACATCCGTACATGACATGACAATCAATGTCCACACAAAAAAAGATAGCAACAACTGAAATATTCTTGGTTGCTAAAACAAAGCAGGTGCGGGGAATAGCGCTCAAAGGAAGCCCTGAAACTGCAACGGGAAAATACCAACAAAACAGGAAAAGCCACCAAAATAGGAGCGCAAGACAAGAACTAAAACACTATGCACGGGAAAACACCAAAAAACTCAAAATAAGTCACGGCGTGATGTGACAGGTCGTGACAGTACACCTACTTTGAGACAAGAACTATAGTGATGCATGGTTGGTTATGGTTTAAATTCATATCCAACAATTGCGATAATGACTTTTTATTGTCTACTGAGTTTAATTTTGTAATGATTTCTGCTGGTGGTGTGCCTCCGGATTTTTTCAAAGAAGAAAATGTCCCTTGGCTCCAAAAAGGTTAAAAAACACTGTTCTACATGGACCACAAACGACTGCATTAGAATTCAATAGAGAATCTGACACAATTATGTTTCCGCACATAACTGCTTATACTACACAGAGGAACAATACAATAGTAATATTAAACTGGACAACACATTTTTATATCCCTTCAACAGCAGAGTAGTAATAGCACACTTAATTCATAAGCGCTTTTCAAAAAACACAAAGACACTTTACAATATGCAGATAGAACAAAGGAGAAAATCAACACATCACCACCTAGAAGCAGTTACAGTGAGTATGTAATTTTGAACAGGTGGGTTTTGAGTCTGGACTTAAAAGTATGAAGGGATGGTAGAGTTCCAGAGTTTGGGAGCAGAGTGACTGATAAGCTCTGCTAGACTTTGGTGCTGAGTTGGACATATGGCACAGCAAAGTGGACTCTTTTGGAGCCTTTTTTGGCATGTCAACAAACTGACAAGATTTTTTCGACGAGAAGCTCTGATTCGGGGGAACCTTTCTGTCCTGATGGAAGGTTTGCTGCTGCATACAGGATGGACGTGTTAGAGAAAGTGGGGGTCGTGTGCCTGGGGATTCTTTTTCTTGAGGACATCAAAGGTATCTACCTATTCCGGATCTGTAGTAGCAGGTCAACTGTTGATTGCATTGAGCATTGTGCTGGGGTATCAACATACTCTGAAGATGATGGTAGCTGTTCATGGTACCCAGAAGATGCCACTCAGACTGTGGCAATTTCTGAACTAAATCAAAACTGGATAACATCTCGGCGAAGCTTTCCGCACTGCAAGGCGAAATTACGATCAATTTGAGGACCAGGAACGAACAATTAGAAAAGTCAAGTATTGGAATGTATCTACTCGCCCTAACCTAAACATTTGGTTTTGGACTAAGATCCCAGTCGTCTCAATAGCAACCTGCTGTCTTATCCCGACAACGCCCCGCAGATTGAGGCACCAAGATTGTGACGCCAGACAAAGCAACGTCCCAGGCTTACGGACACACACACATCAACTGACAACACACAAACATGCACACACGCATCCTGCCCCCATCCCACTCCCTCTTTGCCCTTTTTGGCTGCGGCTGTGGTTGGCTGCCTGCACTGTAACAACTTTGTGGTTTTTAAGATAACGATAGTAATTTGTCACATTTTAACACTGTCTATGTACTGTTCTTCGTGTCATGTATTCAAGTCATAGGAAAACATTTGACATGTTCAAGTCGCTAACTGCATGTTGATGCCCTGTTTTGCAGATTATTTTGGCCAAAGTCTGTCTGTTTTAATCCAAACAAAGAAGGTCATCTTTTTTCTTTTTGGAACCAATTCCTCTTTGGGTTTTGTTGATATAGTTTCCATCGTGCTTTTTGTCTGTGCTACATCTTTGACATCCAGTTCTTTCAAGTGGCGTAAAATACTACCACAAAGTAACAACATTGCTGCAGGTACAGTACAGGCCAAAAGTTTTGAGACTTCTTCTAATTCAATGGGTTTTTTTTATTTTCACAACTATTTACATTGTAGATTGTCACTGAAGGCATCAAAACTATGAATGAACACATGTGGAGTTATGTACTTAACAAAAAAAGGTGAAAAAACTAAAAACATGTTTTATATTCTAGTTTCTTCAAAATAGCCAACCATTGCTCTGATTACTGCTTTGCACACTCTTGGCATTCTCTCGATGAGCTTCAAGCACACCTGTGAAGTGAAAACCCTTTCAGGTGACTACCTCTTGAAGCTCATCGAGAGAATGCTGAGAGTGTGCGAAAAAGCAATCAGAGCAAAGGGTGGCTATATTGAAGAAACTAGAATATTAAACATGTTTTCAGTTAGTTCACCTTTTTCTAAGTACATAACTCCACATGTGTTCATTCATAGTTTTGACAATCTACAATGTAAATAGTCATGACAATAAAGAAAACGCATTGAATTAGAAGGTGTGTCCAAACTTTTGGCCTGTACTGGACATTATCAGCAGCCCAGACATTAAAATGTCATATTAACAATAGATAGTTATAAATTTAAGTCGTATTACAATGTACATTGTATTATCGCACAGCAGGAGAGTGTACACATGAGAAAGACAATCTTAGGAACGCTGACCTTTGCAAAGAAGCTTTTTAACAATACATAAAAGTGCTTTAGGTCAAAGTGTAATATTGTACTGCCAGTGATTGCAAAACAATAAAAGTTATGGTATAAGAGGCAAAGGGCACACGTGCTTTAAAAGGATGATATGTTTTACATTTGGTGAAACGTCGCTTCGTTACGTTTGAATGTGTGTTGAAATTGAATATGTTTAATGTTCTTGACCGCGCTTTTATTCCTGTCCTGACCTTTCCTTCTGACTGCTTTGTCACGTTTAATTTCATTGAATTAGGTTCAGTTGAGTTCATTCCAAGACAGATGAGTCCTGGATGTGGGATATGTTGAGAATAGTCTTCACGACGCACATTAAACAAATATTACAGTAGCTTTTAAAAAATGTGTAACATGAGTCGTTTATGGTGAAGTCAAGCATTTTAATCGTCTTTACCTACAATGTTTATCTTCATTAAAGAACAATCTGACTTGCTATTTACGGCAACATTAGCGAGGTTATCAATTCCCTCCGTGCCTCTTTCATCACGTTGACACATAACTCAACATACTGCGTGTTTTCATGCATGTTTTATTTGTGTGCTGGCATTCAGGCACACATCTGAGAACACATTTACTCTGGAGTACAACCTTTGAGCTGATTGGAAGTCTGCCCTGGCGAGGCGGGAGCACGGCAAATCAAATCCATGTGTGCTTTTGGATGGCCTCATCAGCTGAAAGGAGGTAACACGTTCTTGGAGAACATTGATGGAAGAACCTTACAAAAGATACTCATGACTTCTGCTCGGACATTTTGACTAAGTTAACTCGGTGTAGGAACGATTTCTAAATTCTCCTTAAAAAAAGGCAAAGAAAAAGCTAAACACTTTTTTTAAATAACCCTTTAGCTCAGAGGATTCAACCTCCATGCCGACAGGCCAGATCCAGCCTTTCATTTTATTTTAGAGAAAGTCTGAATGTTACGCATTTTTTAGAGTATATATACTATACCAGTGTTTTTCAACCTTATTTGAGGCAAGGGACATTTTTTTCATAAAAAAATACAGAGGTACACCACCAGCAGAAAACGGGTCGTCGTGCCTTATTTTGAGTTTGTTTATGTTGTCCTGTGTGCAGTGCTTTAGTTATTGTCTTGCGCTGTTATTTTGGTTGCCCTTCCTGTTTTGTTGGTGTTTTTCTGTAACAGTTTCATGTCTTCCTTTGAGCGCTATTCCCCGCACCTGCTTTGTGTTAGCAAGCAAGACTATTTAAAGGCCTACTGAAACCCACTACTACCGACCATGCAGTCTGATAGTTTATATATCAATGATGAAATCGTAACATTGCAACACATGCCAATACGGCCGGGTTAACTTATAAAATGCAATTTTAAATGTCCCGCTAAACTTCCGGTTGAAAACGTCTATGTATGATGACGTATGCGCGTGACGTCAATCGTTGAAACGGAAGTATTCGGTCCCATTGAATCCAATACAAAAACCTCTGTTTTCATCTCAAAATTCCACAGTATTCTGGACATCTGCGTTGGTGAATCTTTTGCAATTTGTTTAATGAACAATGAAGACTGCAAAGAAGAAAGTTGTAGGTGGGATCGGTGTGTTAGCGGCAGACTACAGCAACACAACCAGGAGGACTTTGAGATGTATAGCAGACACGCTAGCCGGCGACCTCACCTTGACTTCCTCCGTCTCCGGGCCGTCAACCGCATCTATGATCGGGTGAAGTCTTTCGTCGCTCCGTCGATCGCTGGAACGCAGGTGAGCACGGGTGTTGATGAGCAGATGAGGGCTGGCTGGCGTAGGTGGATAGCTAATGTTTTTGGCATAGCTCTGTGAGGTCCCGTTGCTAAGTTAGCTTCAATGGCGTCGTTTGCATTTGTCCAAATGTGGCCAAGTAGACGCATTGTGGGTTTCCTGGACGTTGTCTACATCGCTAAAAGAAAAATCTAAGGAAGAGAATCCCTCTGCTATTCCACTAGTTTTTTTCATATATAAAGCGGCCGCTTGACTCTCTGTGCGTGTTTGTTGTGATTTCCCTTCCCTGGTTCGATGACCAGCCCTATCTGACCTCTGATTGGCCTGCCCGTAATGTTTTGCTCTAATATTTACCAATCGTGACTCATCATAGTAAAACAACCAACCAATAATAGATGTTCTTATATGTGCAAGCACGTCTTGGAAGGAGGAAGGGGAGGGGGAGTGGGAAGCGGGGGAGAACAAGGAACACAACAAATAAGCGGTGTTTGGTCATTTTAACGTGAAATAAATTATATCGATATTACGATATTTTCTTAATTCATATCTTGTTTAAAAATATATCGATATATCTTAAAAACTTGATATATCGCCCGGCCCTAACACATATATATATATATATATATATATATATATATATATATATATATATATATATATATATATATATATATATATATATATATATATATATATATATATATATATATATATATATATATATATATATATATATATATATAATATTCTTTTAAATTTAGAATCAATTCATAATCGGGATAAATAAGAATAGCAATTCGGATGTGAAATTTGAACTTTACAGTATAGATAAGAACGCAATTGTGTTGCATTAGCTCGTTGTAGTGCAGGATAAAAGAGCAATTAGGTGCAGATATTAATAAATAGATTACTGTACAGATAAATATATTGCACTTTTGCATATGCATCCATGTTTATGGATGTATGTTATATTGTCTTTATATTCCAGCGAGTTAATCCATTTTGGGGGGAATTGAGGGGATAATTATGATGCGTTCAAGAGTCTTATGGCTTGAGGGAAGAAGCTGTTACAGAACCTGGAGGTTCAGCTACGGAACCTCTTTCTAGAGTCCAGCAGTGAAAGTTATAAGTGGTTGTACTTGTCTTAAATTACTCAAAACATATGTTATTGTATTTTACCCTGTTGTTTTTCTAACCGATTTGTTGATTGATTGATTGGTTACAAGTATTTTAGAAGTATTAATATCATAACATAGTAATGTTCAAAACAGACCTCCATCATTTACGATCATCACAACTTTACTACAATTATTGTACTCATCTCTCTATTCTTTTCTATTCTATTCTATTTGCTCTCTATTTCTACCCAACTCAAGTGAAGTGAAGTTCAGTTCAGTTTCAGTTAATTTCGAACATGCATACGATACAATGTAATGCATCACACCATTCCAGTTGTTTCATTACAGCACGTCCGAAAAGGAGTAGGAAGAAGCAGAGTTTATTTAATCCTACTCTTTTTCATACCATAGCAATTTTATCCCATTCCCTTGTTCTCTGTAACAGAACAATGAACAAACAAATAATAAATAAATAATATACCATAGTAAGCAAACACATATTAAATCCATATGTAATCTTTGTCTCAATAAAAAAAAGGAATAAAAGGGTTCAAGATGTTCATCATAATTCTTGTTCTGTGTACTTTGTGAACACATGTAGTTTGAACAGTCTCTTAAACTGAATCATATTGGTGCTTTTTTTGACTTATTTGGTTAATCCATTCCATAATTGAATTCCACATAGTAAGTAAGTAAGTAAATAAATTGTATTTATAAAGCGCTTTTCACAGATAAAATCACAAAGCGCTGTACAAAACATAGGTGAAGTAAAACAACAATTCAATTAAAACAACAGGGGCAACTTCATAAAAATAATACAAAGTGGATTAAAAATGATAGTTAAAAGGTGCATTAACTAAAAGCTTTACTAAAAAGAGAAGTTTTCAGATGTTTCTTAAGAGTTTCAACACAGTCAAAATCACAGAGGAACTGGTGCAAATTGTTACAGAGTCTGGGAGCTACAGCCTGGAATGCCAGGTCTCCACAGGTTTTAAAACCAGTTTTGGGGATCTTTAGAAGACTCTGGCCTGAAGACCGGAGGCTGCGCCCTGAAGAGTGGGGGCATAACAAATCAGTGATGTACTGAGGGGCCCCACCACGCAACGCACGGAATGTCAGGACTAAAATCTTAAACTCAATGCAGAATTCAACTGGAAGCCAATGAAGACTGGATAAAAGGGGGGTAATATGGGCTGCTCTGGGTCAAGAGTCTGGCAGCCACATTTTGAACAGTCTGAAGTCTCTTTAGCGTTGACAGATATGCTAAAGGTTTTAAAGGCCTACTGAAAGCCACTACTACCGACCACGAAGTCTGATAGTTTATATATCAATGATGAAATCTTAACATTGCAACACATGCCAATACGGCCGGGTTAACTTATAAAGTGCAATTTAAAATTTCCCGCTAAACTTCCGGTTCGAAACGCCTCTGAGGGTTGACGTATGCGCGTGACGTCAATCATTGAAACGGAAGTATTCGGACACCATTGAAGTCAATACGAAATAGCTCTGTTTTCATCTCATTATTCCACAGTATTCTGGACATCTGTGTTGGTGAATCTGTTGCAATTTGTTCATTGCATTATGGAGAAAGAAGCTGAGCAAGCAAAGAAGAAAGTTGTCGGTGCGAAGTGTCTATTTTGCGAGGGAAGTCAGCAACAACACGTACACAGCCGGCGCTTCTTTGTTTACATTCCCGAAAGATGCAGTCAAGATGGAAGAACTCGGACAACAGAGACTCTTACCAGGAGGACTTTGATTTGGATACACAGTTGCGATAACGTGAGTACACAGCTGCGCTTCCAAACATTTGATCGCTTGCTATAACTAGCTCGAGCTAGTAGCTAGGAGCTAGGAGCTAGCATTAGGATTAATTTGTGGCATATTAAATATAAGCCTGGTTGTGTTATGGCTAATATAGTATATATATGTCTTGTGTTTATTTATTGTTGTAGTCATTCCCAGCTGAATATCAGGTCCCACCCACGCGCTTCCAAACATTTGATTGCTTGCCCGTACGTGCGTGTCATGTACGTAACTTTGATTAAATATATAAGCTTTATGAACCTTGGGTTAGGTGAACGGTTGTTTGGGCTGAGTGAGTGTGTGTGTTATGCAGGTGTTTGAATTGTATTGGCGCGTTATATATACGGGATCCCGTCCATATTACCCGCTCGAGCTATAACTAGCTCGAGCTAGTAGCTAGTAGCTAGGAGCTAGGAGCTAGCATAACAAACACCTAGGTGTTTTTATGCGGGATTAATTTGTGGCATATTAAATATAAGCCTGGTTGTGTTGTGGCTAATAGAGTATATATATGTCTTGTGTTTATTTACTGTTGTAGTCATTCCCAGCTGAATATCAGGTCTCACCCGCGCGCTTCCAAACATTTGATTGCTTGCCAGTACGTGCGTGTCATGTACGTAACTTTGATTAAATATATAAGCTTTATGAACCTTGGGTTAGGTGAACGGTTGTTTGGGCTGAGTGAGTGTGTGTGTTGTGCAGGTGTTTGAATTGTATTGGCGGGTATATATACAGGATCCCGTCCATATTACCCGCTCGAGCTATAACTAGCTCGAGCTAGTAGCTAGGAGCTAGCATAACAAACACCTAGGTGTTTTTATGCGGGATTAATTTGTGGCATATTAAATATAAGCCTGGTTGTGTTGTGGCTAATAGAGTATATATATGTCTTGTGTTTATTTACTGTTGTAGTCATTTCCAGCTGAATATCAGGTCACCCCCGGCTCTCACAGCATCTTCCACTCCCCACTAGTCCTTCACTTGCACTTTCCTCATTTAAAAATATTTCATCCTCGCTCAAATTAATGGGGAAATCGTCGCTTTCTCGGTCCGAATCTCTCTCACTTCATGCGGCCATCATTGTAAACAATAGGGAACTTTGCGTATATGTTCAATTGACTACGTCACGCTACTTCCGGTAGGGGCAAGCCTTTTTTTATCAGATACTAAAAGTTGCAATCTTTATCGTCGTTGTTCTATACTAAATCCTTTCAGCAAAAATATGGCAATATCGCGAAATGATCAAGTATGACACATAGAATAGATCTGCTATCCCCGTTTAAATAAAAAAAAATCATTTCAGTAGGCCTTTAAGTGTTGTACGAGCATACAAATGTTTTAAATTAGATTTTCCTCTAAGGTTATATTTCTCCTCTTTTGTTGAGAAGAATTGTTGTACATTCTTGGGTAGCAGGTTATAGTTTGCTTTGTACATAATTTTAGCTGTTTGCAAAGGCACCAAATCGTTGAATTTCAATAATTGTGATTTAATAAATAAAGTGTTTGTATGTTCTATGTATCCAACATTATAGTATAAGTTCATTGTTTTTTCTTTCTTCAGGTTCTGCGTGTGTAAAATGTCTGGAATAACTTCTGCTCTGAATTATCGCTGTAGAAATGAATGGTAAATGGGTTATACTTGTATAGCGCTTTTCTACCTTCAAGGTACTCAAAGCGCTTTGACACTATTTCCACATTCACCCAATCACAGACACGTTCACACACTGATGGCAGGAGCTGCCATGCAAGGCCCTAACCACGACCCATTAGGAGCAAGGGTGAAGTGTCTTGCTCAAGGACACAACGGACGTGACAAGGTTGGTAGTAGGTGGGGATCGAACCAGGAACCCTCAGGTTGCTGGCACGGCCACTCTCCCAACCGCACCACGCCGTCCCAATGAAAGGAAGCATTTTTCTTATAAATGCTGTTAGAGGTCAATTACAATTCTTTATTTGCCTTGTATCAACTGCCATCTTGTGTTTTTTTAATCTCATCTCCCCAGTTTTTACAAATCCGCCCCTCCCTTCATCTTTTTTTTGTCTTATACGCCTCTCATTGAGCCGCTCATGTTCCTGTTTGTTTTCTACGTCTGGCGACCAGCGCCCCAATGCTCCTGTCCACTGCTGCTGTCTGTAATGAATCCACATTGAAGAGCAAACAATGGACACAATGGGGGGTGAGCCCCTGAGGCGGGTGGAGATGGTAGAGTGAGTGCAAGTATCAAAGGAGTGGGGGGGACATGTCCTACTGTCCATCTGCTGAGACGCTGAATGCAAAGAAGGGGGTTGGAGAAGCTGCTGACAGACTGCACAGATAGAGTGAGGAGCTTTAGAGATGGAATAGATACACGATGATGACGTTGACATTATTGATGGACGTACAATAACGTATGTTGCAATATTTCATTACCGCAGCTTTAATATTCACAATAATGTCCAATGAATATGATTTGCGTACAAAAACCAGATTTTTTGGGGTATTTTTTATACATTTGCTAAAACATAATTCCGTTGACTCGCAATCTGAGTCAACTGATTTATATCATGCAATGCTTTGAAAACAAACATGGACAAAATGTACAACCAGTATATGTTTGAATCCAGTATGACTCGTCAGTTAATCCAGTATGTGAGTAGGAGCCTAAGGCCCCGTTTACACTAAGCCGGATAAGGTTATCCAGGGTAAATCACACCTAACCTTATCCGTGTCCACACACAACAATGCCATCGTTTAAGACCCCCGCCCCTTCCGTCCGCCGGCGCAACGCGACCTATAGCACGCATGCGCTGGAAAAAATAAAAAATAAAAAACCCACCTCGTGTCCCAAACAACTGCTGGAAGATGAAGATCCGGTCCCTTTTTTTTATTTTGGGTGACCCAGCTTATCCCATGACGCCATATCTCACGAAATAATACCCCCCACCCAAAAAAAAAAATTATAGATATATATATATTATACATACATATTTAGATCCCTAGATTAATTGTTGTAAAATGTTATTTATCGCATTGTCTACTTTCTCATGTCCCAATAAAGATTTGATTCATGTGTAATGCTCAGGTGTGATTCACTACAATAGGGCCTCGCAGCACACTGGATTCTAGTTCATTGAAATACCACAACACTGGATATTGTTCAAAAGATATTTTCATTTAAAAACTTGCACAAAAAACACAGCAAACAAATGTAAAATGCACAGCAAACTATTTACAATATAGCTATTTTAAATAACAACTTCACAGTGAAGTAAAGTCATATACTGGAGAGCTTGGAGCAGATGGACGCTCAGGTGGATTTTTTTTTTTTCGCGCATGCGTACTAGGTCGCGTTGCGCCGGCGGACGAATGGGCGCGGGGGTCTTAAACGGTGTCATTGTTGTGTGTGTACACGGATAAGGTTTGGTGTGATTTACCCTGGGTAACCTTATCCGGCTTAGTGTAAACAGTGCCTAAATGCTTTTTAAGTTAATTTACATTTTACGGAAGGTGCTTTATGTTTATTCAGCCAAAATGGGACTATTTATTTTATTTGAATAATACAAAAATGTATATATTGCATGCTTAAAGTAATTATAAGGCACACTTCATTTGTAATTATTACATTTGTGTGAATAATTTGATAACGTAATATGTTGTACTGCTTTAATACAGTGAAGAATATGTAACTGTTTAATTGTATTTATGGCGGAAGGATCTGTGTGGTAACAAGGTTTGGACACAGTGTATTATGGGTTATAGCAGTGAGGTATGGTGGAATCAAGCCACACAGTTTTTTTTTTGCCTTACTCTTACTTTTTCTTACTCTTCTTACTGTAACACACTCGCTTTATTTTGCTATTCATTTTTTCCCACATCGTTATTGTTGCAACATTTTGGGTTGCCGACCCCTGCGTTAACCGAATATAACTAATATGCTAACTTGGTAAAACAAGTATGTTAAAGGCCTACTGAAACCCACTACTACCGACCACGCAGTCTGATAGTTTATACATCAATGATGAAATCTTAACATTGCAACACATGCCAATATGGCCGGGTTAACTTATAAAGTGCAATTTTAAATTTCCCGGGAATTATCCGGCTGAAATTGTCTTGGTATGATGACGTTTGCGCGTGACGTCACAGAGTGTGCGGAAGTATTGGGACACCATTGTGTCCCAATACAAACAGCTCTGTTTTCATCGCAAAATTCCACAGTATTCTGGACATCTGTGTTGGTGAATCTTTTGCAATTTGTTTAATGGACAATGAAGACATCAAAGAAGAAAGCTGTAGGTGGGATCGGTGTATTAGCGGCTGGCTACAGCAACACAACCAGGAGGACTTTGAGTTGGATAGCAGACGCGCTACCGTGAGTACGCAGCTTTCTTCCAAACATTTGATCGCTTGCCCGTCCGTGCATGCCGCTATGTGCATGTCACGTACGTAACTTTGGGGAAATATATGTGCTGTATGAACTTTGCGGAAGTGAACGGTACTTTGGGCTGTGGGATTGAGTGTGTTGTTCGGGTGTTTGAGTTGTATTGGCGGGTTATATGGACGGGAGGGGGGAGGTGTTTGTTATGCGCGATTAATTTGTGGCATATTAAATATAAGCCTGGTTGTGTTGTTGCTAATAGAGTATATATATGTCTTGTGTTTATTTACTGTTTTAGTCATTCCCAGCTGAATATCAGGTCCCACCCGCCTCTCACAGCATCTTCCCTATCTGAATCGCTTCCACTGCCCTCTAATCCTTCACTTTCCTCATCCACAAATCTTTCATCCTCGCTCAAATTAATGGGGTAATCGTCGCTTTCTCGGTCCAAATCGCTCACGCTGCTGGCGTCCATGATTGAAAACAATGTGCAGATGTGAGGAGCTCTTCAACCTGTGACGTCACGCTACTTCCGGTACAGGCAAGGCTTTTTTTACCAGCGACCAAAAGTTGCGAACTTTTTCGTCGATGTTCTCTACTAAATCCTTTCAGCAAAAATATGGCAATATCGCGAAATGATCAAGTATGACACATAGAATGGATCTGCTATCCCTGTTTAAATAAGAAAAACTCATTTCAGTAGGCCTTTAACCAGCTTATGTTTTCTACATACTTGCCAACCCTCCCGTTTTTAGCGGGAGAATCCCGATATTCAGCGCCTCTCCCGACAACCTCCCGACAGAGATTTTCTCCCGAAAAACCTGTGGCCTCCAGCCATAGCTGGAGGCCACGCCCCCGAAAAAAAAAAGTCTGCCGCAGCTGCGATTGGACCTGACCAGCCTCGGGGTACAAGTACTGGAGTACCAATTGCTTGCCAGGGAAGATCTTCCCCAGGAAGCAAGGATTGACCGGTTTTTGGCCATGCTAGGGAGAGATGGAAGATTCCACACTCTCGTGCATTTGATGAAAGCACTTTTGTGCGTGCCACACAGCAATGCATCATCAGAGAGGGTGTTCAGCATGGTTAGAAAAAATTCAAGTATTTCTTTTATTTATATATATAATAAAAATTAAAAAAATAAATAAAAAATAAATAAATATATATATATATATAGCTAGAATTCACTGAAAGTCAAGTATTTATATATATATATATATATATATACATATATATATATATATATATATGAAATACTTGAGTTGGTGAATTCTAGCTGTAAATATACTCTCCTCTTAACCACGCCCCCGCCCCCGACCAAGCCCCCCACCACCTCCCGATATTGGAGGTCTCAAGGTTGGCAAGTATGGTTTTCTACCACAGTATAACGTTAACCCAGTATGTGTTTTAACCAGGCATAATCAGTACAGTGAACCTCGATTTGCAAACTTTTTGATATACAAACTTTTAGGCCAAGCCAAATATGCCTCCATGTGCGAACCATGTCTCTGTGTACGAATGCTTCATTCAGTCATTAATTTTGTGTCACGGCTGCAGGCAAAAAGCAGGGCACATCATTTTTGAGGAGGCAGAGTCTTACACGCCACTTGCTGCCCAGTACACTAGTCACTTCTCAGCGTTTCAGAGTGTATTTTTTGTTCATTTTGCTAACTCAATATAAGTTAGGGTGTAAAAGAAAGGGCATCTCTATCCTCCTTCAAAACCGCACTAAAAGAACACCTCCAGGCAACTACAACCCTAAACTAACACCCTCCCTTCCACATCCTACCTCCCCGGATTATAAATAACCAAATGTAAACAATCAAACAATCAAATGTAGACACTTTTTCTTACACTTTTTCTTATACTTTCTGATCTCTCTCTCTATGTCCACTACTTGCTATACATATCCTACCAAGTCAGTACTACACTGTTTCAATATCCATTTCTCTGATGATGCAATTGTTGATGCTGATTGTTGATGACTGAAGTATTGATACCAACCAAACCTAACCCCCCCCCCTCCATATCCCACACTCCGGATTGTAAATAATTCAATGTATATACCGTAATTTCCGGACTATAAGCCGCTACTTTTTCCCCTCGTTCTGGTCCCTGCGGCTTATACAAGGGTGCGGCTTATATACGACCTGTTCTTCTCCGACACAGACGAAGAGGATTTCGGTGGTTTTAGTACGCAGGAGGAAGACGATGACACAATGATTAAAGACTGACTTTTCATATACCGGTAGGCTGGTTATTTTGATAACGTACAGGCGAGCTCTTTGTATTACTTGTACTCTGCACGAATGCTGTTCGCCATGTCAAAGATGTGAAAGTTTGATTGAATGATTGAAGGATTTATTGTTAATGATTGAAAGATTTATAGTTAATAAATGGGACGCTTTGCGTTCCCAAACAGTCATCTCTGTCCCGACAATCCCCTCCGTGGTAGCAGGAACCCCTATATACTACGGTAATTACACATCAAAACCCTGCGGCTTATAGTCGGGTGCGGCTTATATATGGAGCAATCTGTATTTTCCCCTAAATTTAGCTGGTGCGGCTTATAGTCAGGTGCGGCTTATAGTCCGGAAATTACGGTACTCTGATGATTATCTTGTGTGATGACAGTATTATGATGTTAGTATATATTTGATAGTATTTGATAGTATATATTGATTGATTGAGACTTTTATTAGTAGGTTGCACAGTGAAGTACATATTCCGTACAATTGACCACTATATGGTAACACCCGAATAAGTTTTTCAACTTGTTTAAGTCGGGGTCCACTTAAATTGATTCATGATACAAATATATACTATCATATATACTATCATCATAATACAGTCATCACACAAGATAATTGTGGCTCCGGAATGACAACACTGGCACGGCTTCTTAAAGACGGGCTCTTTACTTGGGTTTATGCCGTGAAAACTACAGGACTAGACATGAAATACAATGCTTTAGACATACAGTAGTTCAGTCACAGGAAAATAAAGTGCTAAACAAAATAGCTACCTCGTGGCCGCCTGCCACTTCGGAGGTTCTTGGGCAGCAAATACTTCAGTCTTGTGCATACTAAATAAGCGTACAATAATTAAACCAATGTACTTTATAAATATACAGAACAATTCGACACAATATAACAAAATACCTTGTTCAGCTAGCGAAATGTTCTTGCTGCTGCTGATGGCTCGCTCAAAGTCTTTTTGCATGTCTGGGCGATTGCAGGTCTCGCAGTCTCTAATAGTAAACCAAACCTCGCGAGAATAGCGGTGTAACATAGGAAATAAATTGCCCTTTTTAATAGTACAAAAAATGTAACAAATTCGCAACCATAATAATTTTCAACAAAAAATATTAACCCTTAAAACAAAAATATTAAGTGTAAGTTTCAACAACACTTACACTCCCACCAAAATCACTCATTGTCTCTCAATGTGATTTTCTAAGAAGTATCCTGGTTAGAGTCTGTTTTACTGTGTAAGTCAGTCTCAAGTAGGGTCACGACTTTGTGAATAGGTCTTTCTAGGTATATCAGTCTCGTCAGTGGTTTCCCTTTGTCAAAAGTGGTTTCACTGGTCTTCAACTTCACCTTTCGAACTTTGCCGTCTGGGCTTTCCAAAGTTTCTATCACTCGAGCTAGTTTCCATTTACATCTTGGAGCGTTGTCATCCTGTATGATCACAATATCATTTACTTGCAGGTTTCTTGAAACTTTCTGCCATTTCTGTCGCTGTTGGAGATTCAACAAATATTCTCGCCTCCATCTTTGCCAAAATTCATTTGCTAGAAATTGCACCTTTTTCCATCTTTTGTTCAAGTACAAATCATCCTTGCAAAACTGTCCTGGAGGGGGAAGAATAACTGAAGATTTCATCGTTAATATGTGATTGGGAGTTAGTGGTTCTGGACCCGTGGGATCATTTAGATATTCAACACTTAAGGGTCTACTGTTGATGATTGCCATTGTCTCGTAAAGTAGTGTTCTTAGACTAGTTGTATCGAGTCTGTTTGAGGACTTGTCAAGCATTGCTGTTAACTTAAAGGCCTACTGAAATGAATTTTTTTTATTTAAACGGGGATAGCAGATCTATTCTATGTGTCATACTTGATCATTTCGCGATATTGCCATATTTTTGCTGAAAGGATTTAGTATAGAACAACGACGATAAAGATTGCAACTTTTGGTATCTGATAAAAAAAAGGCTTGCACCTACCGGAAGTAGCGTGACGTAGTCAGTTGAACATATACGCAAAGTTCCCTATTGTTTACAATGATGGCCGCATGAAGTGAGAGAGATTCGGACCGAGAAAGCGACAATTTCCCCATTAATTTGAGCGAGGATGAAAGATTTGTGGATGAGTAAAGTGCAAGTGAAGGACTAGTGGGGAGTTGAAGCTATTCAGATAGGGAAGATGCTGTGAGAGCCGGGGGTGACCTGATATTCAGCTGGGAATGACTACAACAGTAAATAAACACAAGACATATATATACTCTATTAGCCACAACACAACCAGGCTTATATTTAATATGCCACAAATTAATCCTGCATAAAAACACCTGCGTGTTTGTTATGCTAGCTCCTAGCTCCTCTGCTAGCTCCTAGCTCCATAGAACACGCCAATACAATTCAAACACCTGATCAACACACACAATCACTCAGCCCAAAAGACCGTTTACCTAACCCAAGGTTCATAAAGCTTATATATTTTTAAAAAGTTACGTACGTGACGCGCACATACGGTCAAGTTATCGAATGTTTAGCAGCCAAGGCTGCATACTCACGGTACCTGATATTCAGCTGGGAATGACTACAACAGTAAATAAACACAAGACATATATATACTCTATTAGCCACAACACAACCAGGCTTATATTTAATATGCCACAAATTAATCCTGCATAATAACACCTGCGTGTTTGTTATGCTAGCTCCTAGCTCCTCTGCTAGCTCCTAGCTCCATAGAACACGCCAATACAATTCAAACACCCGATCAACACACACAATCACTCAGCCCAAAAGACCGTTCACCTAACCCAAGGTTCATAAAGCTTATATATTTTTAAAAAGTTACGTACATGACGCGCACGTACGGTACGGTACGTGTTATGCTAACTCCTAGCTCCTCTGCTAGCTCCTAGCTCCATAGAACACGCCAATACAATTCAAACACATGATCAACACACACAATCACTCAGCCCAAAAGACCGTTCACCTAACCCAAGGTTCATAAAGCTTATATATTTAAAAAAAGTTACGTACATACGCAAAAAAAAGCCAAAGCTGCATACTCACAGTAGCACGTCTGCGTCTTTGTCATCCAAATCAAAGTAATCCTGGTAAGAGTCTGTGTTGTCCCAGTTCTCTACAGGCGTCTGTGTATCCAAATCAAAAGTCCTCCTGGTTAGAGTCTCTGTTATCCGAGTTCTTCCATCTTGACTGCATCTTTCGGGAATGTAAACAAAGAAGCGCCGGCTGTGTACTGTTGTGGCTGACTACGTTCGAAAAATACGTCCATTTCGCACCGACAACTTTCTTCTTTGCTTGCTCGGCTTCCTTCTCCATAATGCAATGAACATGATTGAAACAGATTCACGAACACAGATGTCCAGAATACTGTGGAATTATGAAATGAAAACAGAGCTTTTTCGTATCGGCTTCAATGTGGAAGGCATACCCGTGTTCGTCGGGCTACGTCACACGCATACGTCATCCTCAGAGGCGTTTCGAACCGGAAGTTTAGCGGCAAATTTAAAATGTCACTTTATAAGTTAACCCGGCCGTATTGGCATGTGTTATAATGTTAAGATTTCATCATTGATATATAAACTATCAGACTGCGTGGTCGGTAGTAGTGGGTTTCAGTAGGCCTTTAAGGGTCTACTGTTGATGATTGCCATTGTCTCGTAAAGTAGTGTTCTTAGACTAGTTGTATCGAGTCTGTTTGAGGACTTGTCAAGCATTGCTGTTGGTATGCTTCGCACTGTTCGAATTTGGCGTTCCCAGATACCTCCCATGTGGCTTGCTGATGGAACGTTCATCACAAATTCGCAACCAATGACTCTTTGTGGTTCTTGATCCATGTCTTTCATTAATTACAAAAACTCTCTCCTAGCACCCATAAAGTTTGTCCCTTGGTCGCACCTTAATTGTCGGACAGGACCTCTTATGCCTTCTGATCTCTCTCTCTCTCTCTATGTCCACTACTTGATGTCCATATCCCCCCCACCCCCCCACCCCCAATCCCCCACCCCCCCTCCACACCCCTGATTGTAAATAATGTAAATAATTCAATGTGATTATCTTGTGTGATGACTGTATTATGATGATAGTATATATGATAGTATATATCTGTATCATGAATCAATTTAAGTGGACCCCGACTTAAACAAGTTGAAAAACTTATTCGGGTGTTACCATTTAGTGGTCAATTGTACGGAATATGTACTTCACTGTGCAACCTACTAATAAAAGTCTCAATCAATCAATCAATCAATGGCGATCAGAGTTCGAAGGGCATTCATGAAAGCATCTGTCGATAAGTCGTCGAGTGTTTCAATGTGCACAGCTCGTGAACATAAGCATGTGAACAATAATCCATATCTTTTGACTTCTTTTCTTCCATCCTTTACTATGAATGGGCCGAAACAGTCGATGCCACAGTAGGTAAAAGGTGGCGCTGTTTCTGTTCTCACTTCTGGCAAATCTGCCATCTGTTCGACATTTGCAGCTTTTCTGTATTTTCTGCACTTAACACAGCGGTAGATGTGCGATGAAACAACATTTCCACATCCTAAGATCCATATTCCATTTGCACGCAATTCATTTGTAGTCATGCCTCTTCCTTGGTGATGTACACGTTCATGGTAGTGTTTGACGAGTAGGGCTGACACGTGAAATTCTTTGGGAAGAATTGCGGGGTGTTTCACATCATGATGTAAGGCTGATTGGGATAATCTTCCTCCCACCCTGAGAACATCTGACTTGTCCAGGAAAGCGTTCAACTGTATTAGTCTGTTGTGCTTGTGTAAAGAATTTTCCCTTTGAGATCTGATTTTCTTTATTTCCTCAGGGAAAGCTTCTCTTTGCACTAGCTTGATGATGAACACTTCTGCATCCTTTCTCTCTTCAAGATCTGTGACTTTGTTTGTTCTTTGTTGGATACCTTTATATTCTTTGATGAATCTCTTGAGTCTGGCAATGTCCTTTATTGCTCTTGACCAATCGGAAAATGTATGTAAATGCTCTAGCACTGGGTTTGCTTCCTTTGACTGTGTTGTGTGCGCGTGACCTTTACGGAGTTCGGGATCCGTTTCTTTGATCTCTCCCACCATTTCCTCATTGACTGGAAGATCTTGTTTCCAAAGGAAATCTGGGCCTTTTAACCAGTTTGATTCTTTCAGCTGAGTTGCGCTTAAACCTTTTGAGGCATGATCAGCAGGGTTGTTTTCTGAGCTGACGTGCTGCCATTTTTCAGGACTTGTGCTTTGTCTTATTCGTTGAATTCGATTGGCGACGAATGTGTGAAATCTTTTTGCATCGTTGGATATGTATGCCAATACGACTTGTGAATCTGACCAATAATATTCCTTGAGATTTTCAATTTCCAGTTCTCGCTTGATTACATCTGCGTTGCGGACTGAAGTCACGGCTGATGATAGTTCGAGTCTTGGGATGGTCGTTTGTTTAGTCGGTGTAACTCTCGCTTTACCCATGACTAGTGAACAACTGATTTTTCCTTCTTTACTTATTGTTCTGAGGTATGAACATGCGCCATAACCTTCGAGGCTTGCGTCTGAGAAGTTATGTAACTCGTACTGTACAACATTGATGTCTTCTGAGTAGCTTCGTGGGATCTTCAGAGCTGCCAGATTGGGCAGGTCTCTCAACCATGCTTCCCACCGTGGTAGAATGTGGTCTGGGAGATCGTCGTCCCAATTTACTTTGTCTTTGCACAACGTTTGGAGTATTTGCTTTCCAATCAGTATAAATGGGGCGACAAACCCAAGGGGGTCATAGACTGATGCAACTGTCGAGAGCACCCCTCTCCTTGTCAACGGGTTGTCTTTGACTTGGACATCTGCCTCGATACACCATTGTACTCCGAGTGCGCGTTCAACGTGGGGTTCTCCAAGAGCCAGGTCTTGGTCTTTGGCTTGAGCTTGTTCTTCTTGGGGAATTGCTTCGAGCACTTCTTTATTGTTTGACACAAACTTATGAAAATGGAGTTTGCCTGTCTTGCAAAGTGCTCTTGACTCTTCGACCAGTTTTATGGCTTCGGCTGTTGACGTTACACTAGCAAGTCCATCATAAACGTAAAAACCTTTTTGGATGAACTTGACAGTTTCTTTGCTGAACTTGTCTTTACCTTGAGATGCGAGATGTTTGAGTTCAACTGCTGGTTGTGACGCAGGAGTCACTTCACGCACAATGATTCTGTGACTTGTGCCGATGGCATCATTGTGATTGTGGACTTGAGACGAGCAACCAACTATGCTCCAGCCGAGATCGGTTAGCTGTGCGTAGGGTTGGTTTTCTTTGCCTGCAAGAACTTCTCTTGGTAGAAGGGCTTGGTGACAGTTATAGCCGATAAGCAGGCCAACTTCACATTCGAGCATTGGTGGCAACTTATCTGATAGCTTTTCCAGATGAGGCCACTTCAAAGCGGTTTCAGACGCCGGGATATGTGACCTGTTAACTGGGATAAACTCTCTAGTAAAGACTGGTGGTAATATGATTTTCTTTTTCCACTTATATCCTCTGACTTGAAGGTTTACCAGCTTCTTACATGGTATAACTGTTGACTTGGCGGACATAGTAGATAGCCGCAGACTGGCTTTGCTTTTATCTGTGTTGAGATCTTGAGCTACTTCATCCAAGATGAAAGATGTATCGCTTTGTGAGTCAAGAAGCGCATACACTAGAACTTCTTTCTCTGGGTGGTTTGTGGATGAGACCCAGACAGGTAGTATAGAGGATGTCAACGTGCTTGAGGTGTCTTGAGTTACCCTGTTATAGATTGCGGTAGATTTGTCTTCATCCTTTGTGACTTTAGTGTCTACTTTGTCTTGAGAGTTATCCTCGCTGTTTGCAGGTGTTGCCTTTTTACGTTCCATGAACTTGTCGTCATGCAGACATGTAGGATGTCTCCTTTGACATTTCTCACATGTGCTCCTTTTATCGCACTTCTTTGAATGATGTCCAGTCTTTAAACATCCGAAACACAGCTTTTCTGTCTGTGCAAACTTGATACGATCTTGAACCATTTTTTCCATGAACTTGAAACATTTATCAAGTGTGTGGCCATTCCTTTTGCAGAAGAGACAGGTTACAGTATTTGTGTGACCTGAGCTTGTTGAGTGACTTGAGTTTGTAGTAAGCGTTTTTGCTTGAATGACTTGACTGCGTGAATGTTTGGGTTTACTTGTGTCCAAACTTTTGAGTGCTTGCATTGAGGCTATGGGATCGCACGCTAAGTCAGCTTCCATAGACACAAACTCCACGAACGTGCGGAAGGATGGATACTCTCCATTATTTGTTCGTCTTATTTTCATGGCTGTGCGGTTCCATCTTGTAGTCAACCAATCTGGAAGTTTCAACAAGAGTCTCTGAATTTCCATACAATCATTGAGAACTTCTAGTACCTTTATGTGTGGTATCGCAGCTTCACAACTTCCAAGAAAGTCAGCAAATTCCCTTAACTCACTTCCATCTTTGTAGCTTATTTTCGGCCAACCATGAAGCTTGTCTCTGAAGCATTTTCCTATGGTGAACAGATCTCCAAAACGCTTTTCCAGCACTTTCCAAGCTGAGTCGTACGCTTCATCTGTTCCTACTAGGATGAATCCTTCTACTGCTCTTTTTGCAGATCCACCGAGATACTTCCTGAGATAGTAAAGTTTCTCATTCTTGGGAATGTTCTTTCTTTCAATTAATGTTTCGAATGACAACTGCCAGTCTTTGAACTTTAGTGGGTCTCCAGTGAACAATGCAGGTTCTGGAGTTGGAAGTCGATTTGCACTTATTGCTTCTGCTAGTATGCCAACTAGATCAGAATTTGCCTGTGGTTGCGTTACAACCGTTTGAACTTGTGTGGCTTGAGGGATGAATGGTGGACTTGATGCTTTGAGTGTTTGACTTGTGGCCTTTGCTTGTATGATAGGAGTTTGTTGAATGTGTGGAGCAAACGCATGGCTTGTAGCATGAAATACTTGGGTTGTGTTTATAGCTTGAAAGGGAGTGCTTGGTGTGATAGGGATTGCTTGGGTTTCACTCGCCGCTTTAATACTGTGTAACAAACTTTGACTTTCAGCAGTACTTTCAACTTCATCGTAAACCTTTACGCGAGCTTTGGCAGCATTCATTTTCTTAACTTCTTCCAAGCGGTCAATCTTTCTACGCTGCTCTTCCATTGCTTGTTGCCTTGCAAAGTTCTCAAGTTCCAATTTTTGCAGTTCAGCTGTTTCCCTTTCCTGCTTGTCCATTACTGCTAGTATTTCTTGAGATGCAGCTGCTTCAGCTTCAGCTTCCATTCTTTTTATTATTTGTGAGCAGGATTGTCCTGAACCACTTTTGGTCCTTAGTGATTTTGACCTTGATTTCGAACTTTCAGATCCTAAGCATGATCCGACATCTAGCCACGATTCTTCGTCATCCTCAATGTCTCCTGCAAGCCATTTCTCAGCTCTGTTGACTATAAATCCGGAGAGTGACGTGCATGCATCAACTTTACGTCTAATGTCTGCTTCAGGAGATTGTATTTGACATATCTGGTCATAAACGACTTGCACATCTTTACAAATGATGTTTATGTTATTGATTAACTCCTTTAATTCACTTTCTGAAGCTTCCTTTCTCAGCATTACTCTGCTCAACCTTGCTTCATATCTCAATTTTTCAAAAACAATTGCATATTTGTGTTGGAGTCTCTTTAGTCTCTCCTCCTGAAGCTCTTTACCCTTTTTGGTTAATGTCCTTACTCTTTCACTTTTACGAACAGTTTGTTGTTCTGTAGCTTGCACTTCATCATGTTCTGCAACTTCGTTAAGTGGTAACTCTTCTTTATCTTTGTCAGTCATATCTAGCGTTTGGTTAACACACTGTTTAAATTCCAAAAATACTTCTTCAAATTCGCTTAGTTGGACTTTAACTTATAAATATCCTTTTAGAAACTTAAAATGCTGTTTTGACCTTAAGCAAAATGCACAAAACTCTTAATTCAACAACAATGCATCACTTTGAGGTAATAATAAGGTACAGTAAAAATTAAGTAACTTTTGACAAATATGCTGTAGAAACTTATAGTGGACCTTTTAAACTTGACTTAAACCACTTGTTTTTCCTTTAGCACTGTCCTTTCTTAATTTCCACTTTACTCATTCTTATAACCTTATACTGTAGATCAGGGGTGGGCAATTAATTTTTACAGGGGGCCGCAAGAGCAACCCGAGCACTGCTGGAGGGCCACACCGACAATATTTCAATTAAATTTTGCTGAAATTATTTTTGATATACCGTAAGATAGATAATAATAATAATATTTTCATTTAACCTAACTTATCTTTATACAAAAGCAGATGGCTTTTGATGGTTTTATTTTTAACACTTTCTTACACAACACTTCCTGATGTATATTACAATACAAAAATTTCAATTTCTGTCACTTTATCCTGCATCCTCTTTGTTGTGAACGTAGCACACCTGTAAGGTGATTGGCGAAGAAGGAGGAAGCGTTGCTGTTGCGGAAATGAGGAGTGAGGATTGGTTTTCCTTTTGGAAAGAACGAGATAAGTTGAGCTGTGTTAGTATAGCATGCTCAATAAAAGTTTAAAAAGTGCATCAGACTTGGTGTGCACTTCTTCTGGACGCTACAATTGATGTCAGAAGTGGGATGAAATGCCTCCCAGTTCGCCTTGCCATCAAACCTGGGAGTCTTCATTGAGGGCGGAATTCCCCCAGGGCAAGCAGCTTGAGCTGCACCTGTAGACACTGCCTCTCTCCTTCCTTTCTCTCTCTCTCTCTCTCTTTGCGGCGAGCTCCTCACGTGGCACGTACCTCCCGATGACGTAGCACACAAACAGTGCAGTATGCGCAAAGTTTTACTTCTGACATCAATTGTAGCGTCCAGAAGAAGTGCACATCAAGTCTGACGCCCTTTTTAAACTTTTATTGAGCAAGCTATACTAACACAGCTCAACATATCTCTTTCCTTCCACACGCACGTCTCCTCACTCCTCATTTACGCAACTCAAGAAGACAACATCTACTTCAGCAGGTCGTTACACTATATTCTTCAAACACAGCAACGTGTGTACCACAAATAAGCACAACGGCTTTACCTTTACTTGGCAGTCCATGTCTTGTTGAAAATACGCCATTCGTCATCAACTTTTCTCTTTTTAGCGTCTCGGGGATAACCGGGCATCACTTGTCGCTGTGCGCCTTCACTCACAGGACATACGCACATATAACACTTTTCAAAATAAAAGCAGCACAGTTGTATTGCACGCCCGACAAAGATGTTTTTTTTAATTTATTTTGTAATTTGAGATTGCCGCTGCGCGCACGAGCATACATCCACACGGAAGTAATACAAATAACGCTTTTCAAAACAAAAGCAGCACCGTTGTATTGCACACTCGAAATAGATGCTTTTTAAAATTGATTTTGTAATTTATAATTGGCCTCACGCGGGCCGGACAGGGACGTACAAAGGGCCGGATGCGGCCCGCGGGCCGCACAATGCCCAGGTCTGCTGTAGATGCACTGCTTAGGTGCTTGTGTGTGATGAGCTTGGGTAATGGCGCCCTCTGGTGTCGCACCACGGTACCGTCACCCACTGCACCTGCTGTCGTCTTTACGTGTCTCACTGGCGCTGGGCTGGGGGAGTTTTCACTGTGGCTCCGGAATGACAACACTGGCACGGCTTCTTAAAGACGGGCTCTTTACTTGGGTTTATGCCGTGAAAACTACAGGACTAGACATGAAATACAATGCTTTAGACATAGTTCAGTCACAGGAAAATAAAGTGCTAAACAAAATAGCTACCTCGTGGCCGCCTGCCACTTCGGAGGTTCTTGGGCAGCAAATACTTCAGTCTTGTGCATACTAAATAAGCGTACAATAATTAAACCAATGTACTTTATAAATATACAGAACAATTCGACACAATATAACAAAATACCTTGTTCAGCTAGCGAAATGTTCTTGCTGCTGCTGATGGCTCGCTCAAAGTCTTTTTGCATGTCTGGGCGAATGCAGGTCTCGCAGTCTCTAATAGTAAACCAAACCTCGCGAGAATAGCGGTGTAACATAGGATATAAATTGCCCTTTTTAATAGTACAAAAAATGTAACAAATTCGCAACCATAATAATTTTCAACAAAAAATATTAACCCTTAAAACAAAAATATTAAGTGTAAGTTTCAACAACACTTACAATAATCACAATGAATTATTTACATTATTTACAATCAGGGGTGTGGAGAGGGGGGGGGGGTAGGATATGGACATCAAGTAGTGGACAGAGAGAGAGAGAGAGAGAGAGAGAGAGAGATAGAGAGAGAGAGAGAGAGAGAGAGAGAGAGAGAGAGAGAGAGAGAGAGAGAGAGAGATATCAGAAGGCATAAGAAAAAGTATCTGCATTTGATTGTTTACATTTGATTATTAGCAATCTGGGGAAGTTGTTAGTTTAGGGTTGTAGCTGCCTGGAGGTGAACTTTTATTGCGGTTTTGAAGGAGGATAGAGATGCCCTTTCTTTTATACCTGTTGGGAGCGCATTCCACATTGATGTGGCATAGAAAGAGAATGAGTTAAGACCTTTGTTAGTTCGGAATCTGGGTTTAACGTGGTTAGTGGAGCTCCCCCTGGTGTTGTGGTTATGGCGGTCATTTACGTTAAGGAAGTAGTTTGACATGTACTTCGGTATCAGGGAGGTGTAGCGGATTTTATAGACTAGGCTCAGTGCAAGTTGTTTAACTCTGTCCTCCACCTTGAGCCAGCCCACTTTAGAGAAGTGGGTAGGAGTGAGGTGGGATCTGGGGTGGAGGTCTAGCAGTAACCTGACTAGCTTGTTCTGAGATGTTTGGAGTTTAGATTTGAGGGTTTTGGAGGTGCTAGGGTACCAGGAGGTGCATGCGTAATCGAAAAAGGGTTGAACGACAGTTCCCGCCAGAATCCTCAAGGTGCTTTTGTTGACCAGAGAGGAGATTCTGTAGAGAAATCTCGTTCGTTGGTTAACCTTTTTGATTACCTTGGTTGCCATTTTATCACAGGAAAAGTTAGCCTCTAGAATGGAACCTAGGTAGGTGACCTCATCTTTCCTGGTGATAACAATGTCACCCACTTTTATGGTGAAGTCATTGACTTTCTTGAGGTTGATGTGGGACCCAAACAGGATGGATTCTGTTTTACCCAAGTGTATGGATAGCTTGTTGTCAGTGAGCCAGGTGCAAGTTCTACAGAGCTCAGCACTGAGGATTTTCTCCACCGGTGACTTGTCCTTGCCGGATACCAGCAGGGCAGAGTCATCCGCAAACAAAAACATTTCACAGTCGCATGCCGATGACATGTCGTTTATGTATATTAGGAACAGTAAAGGTCCCAATATACTGCCTTGGGGGACTCCACAGCTCACCGAGAGGGGGGGACACGGTGCCGTTCACCCCTACCACCTGCTCCCTCCCCTCCAAGTAAGATTGCATCCAGCTCCATGAGTTTTTGTTAAATCCGATTGCTCTGAGCTTATCCAACAGTATAGCGTGGTTAACGGTGTCAAAGGCCTTCTGAATGTCCAGCATGACCATGCCGCAGTATTTGCCCGCGTCCACCTCATGTTTGATGTGGTTGGTCAGATAGAGAAGGCATGTGTCAGTGGAGTGGTTAGTTCTGAAGCCGGATTGGAATTTGTACATGAGTTTATTAGTGGCAAGGTAACTATCGACCTGTTCATAAACTATTTTTTCCATTACTTTCGAAATGGAACTGAGAATAGAAACAGGTTGCCAGGTTCCAATTTGCTTCCTTTTTTAAAGAAGGGAGTTACTCTCGCTATCTTAAAATCTTTTGGTACTTGGCCTTGTGTAATTGATAGGTTTATTATGTGCGTGATGATCGGGGCAATGATGGAGGCAGAGTCCCTGAGGAATCTGGAGGGAATATTATCAAGGCCGGTGGCCTTGTTAGGGTGGAGCGCGCTCAATTTTTTAAACACCTCATCAGCTGTGACCATTTCTAATTTGAAATCATCGTTGGATACTCCTAGCTTTCTGTAGAAGGCTTTAATGTGTTCTACACCAAAGCGACCAGAGTGGTGGGACAGCTTGTTGACAAGAGTTGCGGCTATGCTGGTGAAAAAGATGTTAAGTCTGCTAGCTACCTCCATTTTGTCTGTAATGAGGGAGTCACCCTCCTTCATGCTGATGTTGGTGAGTCTTGTTTTAAGTTTCTGGCTGCAACCAGGAAGCTGGTTGTTGAGAATTTTCCAGAGCTCACGTGGCTTATTTGTGTTTTCCTCTATTTTGTCGTTAATGTAATTTTTTTTAAAGGATTTAGTCAGGTTGGTTGACTTATTTCATAATTTATTGCATTGCTTTTTGAGAGTTGAAAGGAGTAATTTGAAGTTGATATTATTGGGTTGTTTATCTACTTCTGTTTTACATTTTTGGTATTCAGAGTATTTCCTGTCTCTGTCTTTTATGGCAGCTAATAGGTCCGGATTCATCCATGGTTCCGAGCGGGCTTTGATCCTGACTGTTTTCACGGGAGCCATGTCATTTAGTATCTTTAGGAACGCCGTTTTGAAGCGATCCCAAGCAACATCGACCAGGTTGCTCGCGAGCACAGGGGACCAGTCCCACTCATCTAATTTTAAATTGAAATTGTCGTTGGAGTATTTTTTGAGGGATCTGGATTGGGCTGTTATGTGGCCATTGGCTTTAGGTTTAGCTATTTTGCGGGTGCAGAAGGTTAGATAGTGGTCGCTAAGACCACAGATCATGACCCCACTATTTTTTATTTTAGGCCGGTCTGAAGTGAGAATGAGATCTATGGTTGATTGGGTGGAATCACACACCCTTGTAGGTAGCGCTATTAGCTGGGAAAGACCGTGCAGATTACAAAACTTGCTGAAGGATCTGAAGACAGGCGCATCTTTGCGTTGAATATCTGTGTTCAGATCCCCAGTTATAATTTTCTCTACATTGTCTGTCCCTGCCAAGTATTCTTCCAAAGCCCCATAGAAATCACTCTGATTAGGGGGTCTATAAACAGTCCCTATTAGTACCGGCTTAGCGTTTTTAAATTTGATTTCCGCCCACACAGATTCCAGGTCATTGTGGTTAAGATCAGTGCGAGTTATGTATTTAATATCCTGGTGAATATACATACAAACGCCCCCACCGTGTTTATTCCTATCCTTTCTGATAACCGAAAAGTTTTCTATTTCTATCTCTGAGTCAGAAATACTTTGATCAAATTTGGTTTCAGAGAAACACAAGATTTTTACCTTCGTGTTGAGGAACATTTCTCTGATTTGGTCAAGTTTGGCTCCAGAGAGGCTGTTCACATTAAGGTGGATGATGTGTAGTCCAGTGGAACCAAAAAGAGCATCAGAGTCCACTGTGTTGTGGTACTGACCAGAAAAATTGTTGGTTATTATTGCTGTTGAAGTTGGAGAGCAAGGAGAGAGAGGAGAGAGAGAGAGAGGCATATTGATCGTCCTCCAGGTGAAGGGGGAGGGAGGGGGAGGGGCGGAGTTGGAGAGGGGGAGAGGGGGAGGCCAGGTAGGGTTGCTGGGGGTGGGGGTGGATTTCCTTTTGGCGGGCTTTTTTGAAGACAAAGAGAAAGAGAACAATGAAAATGTTTGTGTAAAGGCGCCTCTAAATCCTGTGTATGCCGCGTCTTCGACCGTCTGGGACCGGGGAGAGGCCGCGTGGACCCCCGCCATCTCGTGCAGTTCCCCGCCATCATCGATGTCTGGGTCGCCGTCCACCGCAGCCGCCGCGTCGTTCACCGCCGCTGAGTCGCTACCTTCTCCGATGACTGGGTCGTCCTCCTCCGCAGCCGCCGCGTCGTTCACCGCCGCTGAGTCGTTGCCTTCTCCGATGACTGGGTCGTCCTCCACCGCCGCCGCCGAGCCTCCGACCGTGTCGATGAACGGGGCGAAGTCCTTCGCCGAGCCGCCGATTGCTGGAGCACAGGTGAGCTTGAGCTGAGATGAGCCGGTAGCCGAGTTAGCTTCGATGGCGACGCTAGCAGTAGCATTGCTAGTCTTCGCCAGTCGGGACAACATTAACCGTGTTGTTGCAGGTCCAGGGTTGAGTTCAGTGTCTCCTGATAGTAGAAGTAATAGTAGTATTATTGACTTTCTGTCTATCCTTCCAGTAAGGGGCATGTTTCTTCTGCCTCGATGTGCAGTCAAGCATGATGCTAACACGTTAGCTCCAAAGCCAAGGTGCTTCGCTGATGTATTGTCGTGGAGATAAAAGTCACTGTGTATGTCCATTTCGCGTTCTTGACTCTAATTTTCAAGAGGGTAAAGTATCCGAGGAGGTTTAAAATATAAATCCGTGATCCACAGTAGAAAAAGGAGGAAGTGTGGGATAATCCGAGCAGTTGTTTGAATTCCCGATCGGGAGCGAAAGAGAGAGCGACCGCTCATCTCGGCGTCCAGAGGCACCTTACTTTTGTTCCTTAATGCATGTGAACGCACCATATCTGTATCATGAATCAATTTAAGTGGACCCCGACTTAAACAAGTTGAAAAACGTATTCAGGTGTTACCATTTAGTGGTCAATTGTACGGAATATGTACTTCATTGTGCAATCTACTAATAAAAGTTTCAATCAATCAATCAAAGCAAGTCCCAAAATGACAACAGACCAGCGTGGACGAAGGAGGGAATCGCTGTGGCTTTAAAAAAAATACTATTTGCAATGAGTCCATTAATTGTGCTCACAAGTATAGAAGAATCGACAAAGCAGGCTTCGTACCACAGGAAGTTTTAATTGTGAAGAGACCGGACTTTTCTGTAAAAAATGCCAAAGCAGACTTATTTTACAGCGAAGAGAAGAGCTACTCTCGTTCAGCAGCGTGTCTTTCAAGGCACACACGGACCTTCCCCCCGGCCATTGTTCTCCCTCTGTCTGTGCTCCTTTCTAGTCTGCTCCTCCTTTGCCGATGTTAATGTACAGTCAGTGGATTTTAATTTGTTTAATGTTTAATATTGTAGCAATATGCTTGTTAAAGTTAAGGATTTTTGTGATTTCTGATTGTTTGTGAGGGCACCATAGTGTGCGCATGTTGGAGGCACAGCGCATACAGGGGACAGCAGCTTGTTGATTTGGCTTGTTAATAAAAATAAAGTTGATCCATCACCCTATGTTTGTTTTACATACAGTACTGTATAGCACTTTATATTCTGTTCAAAGTAGGGTTGTACGGTATACCAGTATTGATAAAGTACCGCGGTACTAATGACTTAAAAACAGCACAATACTAATTTAAAAAAGTAGCGTTTTTTATTTCCCCCGCACATGACGCCGTGCTATCATCACGTCGTGACATTGCTGGTAAAACGAGCAGAAGTGCATATTAGGCAACGTCAGACGGAACACCAGAAGCAGAAATCAATCAATCAATCAATCAATGTTTATTTATATAGCCCTAAATCACAAGTGTCTCAAAGGGCTGTAGAGTGTGGAGATAGAAAAGGGACAGTGGACGCAATTTGGCTTAAAAACAAACGATAAAGTTGAAGCTATAAACACTGAAGCGTTGTTCTGCAAGAAATGCTTAGCTCTTGCTCTTGTAGCCGTTAGCTAGCTAGCTGCTAACGTCCATCCGCAGCCAGCAGTGTTTTAGATACTTCTAAATCACTAATCTTTGCCGCCATGGTGACAAATAAACCAATGTTTCTTACAAGTATCATCCCTGCAGGACGAAGAATTGCTAAACATGCTTCACTACACACTGTAGGAGGATACAATAGCTAACCGCTAGCTAGCTAAATATGACCAATGTGTGATCCTGTAACTATTTGGTATTGGATTGATAGCAAAATGTGTAGTATCACACTAAACTTGTGTAAAGTATCAAACAACAAATAAATAAGTGAATATGATATATTAACAGAAGTGTAGATGGAAGGTTTTAAAACAGAAAGTGGGCAAGACACTTCACCCTTGCTCTTTGAAGTGCTATACAAGTATAACCCATTTACCAGTACTAATCCATCATAATTTTGACAAAATAATAGAATGGGAAATGACACAATATGTTACTGCATATGTCAGCAGACAAATTAGAAGCCTTTAAGAAAGCCTTTACTTACGACTAAAAGAGAAGTTGTCTAGTGTTGAGTAAATGTGATCTCATTTTTATTAATGCTGTTTCTGTGTATTATGAGAAGAGAGGCTTGCCGTTGTTGTTATGCGCCTCCAATAGGTTATATACGGTAGTGCCGGTTCATCCGCGCTATCGTCAGGTGATCTCTTCCGGTTCACTGCGCGCCAGGAAATGACGTCACACACACAGAAAAGTTCGATGGAGTTGTGTTCTTTTTCCCACAGTTACCGATGTTTTGTTTCCCGGTGCTGTGAGGCATTGTACTGAACCATTCTTAAAATAAACCATCATCTTTCATAAATATACAACTGGAGTATTCATTGAAGATGAATGAAGAAGGAAGAAACCCAACAGGTTATGGGCCCAGACGTGCAATGGGAGGAAGATGGCAGCGCCTGATCTCCGATGGAGACGAGGACAACTACGAACTTTGGGAAGTAAAATTTCTTGGTCACATGAGACTTGAACGTTTAAAGGACACAATACTTTCCTCTGGTGAGGTGGACCCAGAGAAGAATGCAGAATGCTTTGCAGAGCTAATCCAATTCCTAGACGACAAAAGTCTGTCGTTGGTGACGAGAGACGCTGCTGACGATGGTCGCAAAGCACTACAAATTTTACGGCGCCATTATGCCAGTGATGGTAAGCCAAGAATTATTTCCCTGTACAACGAATTGTGTTCCCTGAAGAAAGACTCAGAAGAAACTATTACAGACTACATCATTAGAGCTGAAAAGATAGTGACTGTTTTAAGAAATACAAAGCAAGTAATATGCGATGAGTTGAGCATTGCTATGGTTCTGCGGGGCCTACCGGAACCATACAAACCATTCGTCATTCACATGACACAGAGCAACGATGAAGTGACTTTTGTGGAGTTCAAGAGCAAACTACGAAGCTACGAAGAGACAGAGAAATTTGAACACAAACCAAAATCAGACAATGTAATGAAAGTGGACATAGCGTCAGCGACCTGTTATGGATGTGGGAATCGTGGACATTTTGCAAAAAATTGTCCCCACAAAACAACACCAAAGTGGTGCAACTACCACCGAAGCACAACACATACAGACGCGACATGCAGAAGAAAAACCAAGCCTGACTCTGCTAAACAAACTATGTGAAGTGAAGTGAATTACATTTATATAGCGCTTTTTCTCAAGTGACTCAAAGCGCTTTACATAGTGAAACCCAATATCTAAGTTACATTTAAACCAGTGTGGGTGGCACTGGGAGCAGGTGGGTAAAGCGTCTTGCCCAAGGACACAACGGCAGTGACTAGGATGGCGGAAGCGGGGATCGAACCTGCAACCCTCAAGTTGCTGGTACAGCCGCTCTACCAACCGAGCTATACCGCCCCTATGGAGAAAGAAGAAGATTCAAAGGAAATTGGCACCTCCTTTGTGTTCCAAGCCAGTCATTTGGTGCTTCCAGACGGCATCAAACAAAATGGACTGATGGTGGACTGTGGGGCGACGTCACACATAATCACTGAGAAGAGCAAATTCACACGATTTGATGAGACTTTTAACCCAAACAAACACTACATGGAGTTGGCCGATGGAACAAGGAAGAACAACGTGGCGCTGAAGAGAGGCGATGCAGTGGTTCTTCTACGCAACACAGAGGGGAGAAGCGTCCCCGTCACACTGAAGAACGCCTTGTTCATCCCAACGTACCCACAAGACTTCATGTCGGTGAAAGCAGCCACGACTAATGGAGCTCAAGTGATCTTCGGAGAAGGACAAAACCGGCTCATCACGAAAGAAGGAAACACCTTCAAGATAGAAGTACACGAGAGACTGTACTACCTCAAAACGGTAAACCATCAAAAACTGTATGATGATTCTGTGCATGACATGATGTCAAAAGACAAAATGAATCTATGTTGTGATGTGAAAACATGGCACGAGATCTTGGGGCACTGCAATGTGAATGATGTGTTGAAGCTTCAAAATGTTGTGACAGGCATGACAGTTACAGGAGATGCAAAAATAGAATGTGACATTTGTACACAAGAAAAATTCACTAACACTAGGAACAAATTACCTGATGTCAAAGCTAGTGCACCCCTAGAGCTGGTGCACACTGACCTGGCCGGTCCCATTGACCCCATTGGATTAGATGGGCATAAATATTCAGTCTCATTTACTGATGATTATTCAGGGGCAGTATTTGTTTACTTCTTGAAAAATAAGAGTGAAACTACCCTTGCGACAGAGAAGTTCATTGCAGACGTTTCCCCATATGGCAACGTAAAATGTATGCGCTCAGATAATGGAACTGGGTTCACTGGAAACGTTTTTCAAACACTTTTGAGAGAGAAAGGTATCAGACATGAAACCTCATCACCTTATTCTCCTCATCAAAACGGTACAGCTGAAAGACAGTGGCGAACACTGTTTGAAATGGCAAGGTGTATGCTACTACAAAAAGAGTTACCAAAAACATTATGGCCTTATGCTGTTCAAAGTGCCGCCCACATTCGGAACAGATGTTACAATGACAGAACAAAGAACACACCATATTTCATGCTAACTGGAAAGAAGCCCAACATTTCAAAAATGTGGGTGTTTGGTTCGGAGTGTTACGCATACACTCACAGTCACAAGAAACTTGAACCAAGGTGTGAGAAAGGAGTATTTGTGGGCTATAGTAAAAATAGTCCAGCATACTTGGTCTATGATCCACAGTCAAGAAAGGTGTCAAAACACAGACTGGTAAAATTCACCAAAAAGAACACTGCAGAAAAAGAGACACAAACAAATGCGTATGACTTGGAAATCCCACATTGTGAAAGCAATGAAACCAAACTACCTGACACTGTGTCAGAAAAATCAGTGAGCATCAAAAATCAAACTGTAGCTCAAAATGATGTTGATAACCAAACACAAACTCTGGAAGTAGAGGAAGATGTGGTGTTAGATGATGCCACAACTAACATAGAGACTAGAACAGAACAAAGAGGTCGTTACCCAAAGAGAGAGAGAATTGTTCCTCCAAAATACTTAGAGGAATATGTAACAAACATTGATGATATCAATGAAAGCCATGACGTTATTGATCACTGTTGCAGGGCAGTGTGTGGAGTCCCACAGACGTATAAAGACACCCTGATGTCATCAGAGGCAGCCAGCTGGGAAAAAGCCATGAAAGACGAGTTGGCATCTCTCAAAGAAAATGACACATTTGAACTAACAACATTACCAAAAGGGAAAAATACAGTAGGCGGAAAGTGGGTTTATGCCCTCAAAGAAAACACAGAGAAAGGACAGATTTTCAAAGCTAGATATGTTGCCAAAGGATACAGTCAAACTGAAGGTATAGATTATCAAGAAACATTTGCACCAACCGCAGACATTACTTCTGTGCGTGCATTGATGCAAATAGCTGTCCAAAATGACCTCACCATCCACCAGATGGATGTGAAAACGGCATATTTACATGCCCCCATTGATGAAGAGATATACCTAGAACAACCAGAAGGTTTTCAGAAAACATCGGACACAGGTGAAAATCTAGTATTTAGGTTGAAGAAATCAATCTATGGCCTAAAACAATCAGGATGAAATTGGTACAAACTTCTAAATGACCATTTAGAGCAAAACTATTTCAAAAGAAACCTATCTGATCATTGTGTCTACCGAAAACAAACAGAAAATGAAACAGTCATTGTTATCATCTGGGTGGACGACCTGATCATTGCTGCAAGTAGCAAAGAAGAACTTGAGCAATTCAAAGACACAATGAAAGCCAAATTCAACATGAAAGACCTAGGTAAGATATCTTATATCCTGGGTATTCATTTTGAACAGAAACAGAATGAAATCAAAATGGATCAAAAGATGTACATACAAAAGATGCTTGAAAGATTTGGCATGTCAGAATGCAAATCTAGAAGCACTCCTTCTGAACAGAAAGTAGAACTGAGCACTACAAATGAAAATTAGTGTGACACTACCGAAGTGGTAAACCCCAAAGAATACCGTGAAATCATTGGTAGTTTGATCTATGCCATGACCTGCACCAGACCAGATATCAGCTGGATTGTTGGTAGGTTATCACAAACATTGGCAAAGCCAACAGTACAGGATCTAGTTGCTGCCAAACGTGTGCTAAGGTATCTCAAGGGTACACAAGACTTTGAACTAAGTTTCAAGAAAAGTGAGGAAGGCCTCAACCTGATTGCATTTAGCGATTCAGACTGGGCATCATCGGTGGAAGACCGACGCAGCACTAGTGGATATTGTTTCGGTCTAACAAAACAAGGTCCAGCTATATCCTGGAAATCAAAGAAACAACCAACAGTTGCATTGTCAACTTGTGAAGCTGAATATATTGGCTTATCCACCACTACACGAGAAAGTATTTATATCACCCAACTGTTGAGTGGCATGGACAAATGTTTGTATGATTGTACAACAATTCATGGAGACAATCAAGGGGCTCTTTTGTTGAGCAAAAATCCAGTTAATAGACAGAGGTCCAAACATATTGATGTTAAATATCATTTCATTCGTGAGGCACTCACTGAAGGGAAAATTTCATTAGTCTACTGTCCTACAGAAGACATGGTTGCAGACATTTTAACAAAACCTACTACAAGAGCCAAGATTGACGAATTCAAATGATTATTTTTTGGAAACTATTGTGTTTCACTGTTTCATGGTCATGAGATCAAGGAGGGGTGTTGAGTAAATGTGATCTCATTGTTATTAATGCTGTTTCTGTGTATTATGAGAAGAGAGGCTTGCCGTTGTTGTTATGCGCCTCCAATAGGTTATATACGGTAGTGCCGGTTCATCAGCGCTATCGTCAGGTGATCTCTTCCGGTTCACTGCGCGCCAGGAAATGACGTCACACACACAGAAAAGTTCGATGGAGTTGTGTTCTTTTTCCCACAGTTACCGATGTTTTGTTTCCCGGTGCTGTGAGGCATTGTACTGAACCATTCTTAAAATAAACCATCATCTTTCATATATATACAACTGGAGTATTCATTGAAGATGAATGAAGAAGGAAGAAACCCAACATCTAATATGTTCACTATTTCATTTAATGAAAAAATTGTTCTTTCATTGCAATAAGCAACGTATATTTAATATAAGATATTATGTGAAAACAAAGCCAATAAGGCAATTTTGTTGTGGTCCCCCTTCATTTTGAAAAGTATCGAAAGGTATCGAAATATATTTTGGTACCGGTACCGGTAGTACAAAGTGTACGAACCTTCACTAAAATATGGACTTTTGTTGAGGCTGGAACCCATTATTCATATTTACTGTACATTGTTCCTTATGGAGAAAATTGCTTGACGATGTGAACTTTTCCATTTCCTAACCCTGTTCTAGAACCAACTAAATTCGTACATCTAGGTTCCACTGTATGTTAACCCAATAAAATGTGCATCCTAACCAGTATGTTAACCCAGTATAACCACTATATTAATGCAGTATTACCAGTATGTAATCAATATGTGTTTTAACTAGGGTTATCAAATGATTACTTTTTAAAATCAGATTAATCACATTTTAGAATTTGAATTAATCAGGTGATTACTCACTTCCATGATTAAAATGGGTTTAAGAAAATAACTCAATATTTGTACACATTCAATTTTATTATCAGAAGATCATCTAGGAATGTTTTTAACGTTTTTCTTCAATGCAGTTAATCTAATTGCTCTCTGCTTGTTGTTCACGATGTTCTCAGACATTGCCAGCGATCGTTTAGTTGAAAAGAGCTGATTAATCGTAGGCTAGAAGAACATTAAAACTAAAGAAGTATTTTGTTGCATCTTATAAGATTGCGCAGGCTTACCTTCCATCCATCCATTTTCTACCACCTATACCAGCTGCATTCGGGCGGAAGGCGGGGTACACCCTGGACAAGTCGCCACCTCATCGCAGAGCCAACACAGATGGACAGACAACATTCACACTCACATTCACACACTAGGGCCAATTTAGTGTTGCCAATAAACCTATCTCCAGGTGCATGTCTTTGGAGGTGGGAGGAAGCCGGAGTACCCGGAGAGAACCCACGCAGTCACGGGGAGAACATGCAAACTCCACACAGAAAGTCCCGAGCGCAGGATCGAACCCAGGACTACTCAGGACCTTCGTATTGTGAGGCACATGCACTAAACCATGGTCCACCGTGCTGCCCTAGGCTTACCTTACATATTAGAATTATGAATTATCCCTCATGTGCAAATTAGCATAGATATTTCACTTTTAACATAACCCCTGTTTAACCTGAAAGTCTATGTTTGAATTATATGTTGAAAAAAAACAACCCTCCCTTCCAATGCAACAATAAGGTAACAGAGAAGTTGTATTAGGTGACAGGCAGACTACAGAACTATTGATCCAGCAAAGTGTTACCTCAGATCAATAAAGCAAAGACAGAAAGACCCGAGGCTAACCCATCCAGCAGGAAGCTTGTCTTTTGTCCACTAGTTAGGGTGTTTCTTCTTCATGATGAAGAATGTTTTTGGTTGTTGAAATCACTGACGCGGCAAACTACTCACTTGCAGGGAACAGACAGATGGGATTTATGGTGGGAAAACCCCTTGAGGCATCCATCTTTTTTGGTTGCACTCACATAGGCTGCTCCTTTAGTAATAAAGACCATGGTCATGGCGTCCCACAGGGATCTGTGTTTGGACCAGTATTGTTCAGTTTAGATGTTTCCTCAGGCAACATTACTAAAAAGCATTATGTTTACTTCCTTTGTTATGCAGACTACACTTGATGTATCGTTAAAACCAAATGAAACTCTTTCAAATATCTGATTAACTCAAAACTTTTTACGGCTACACTTGGATAAAAGGGAAAATAGAGCCGGGGTCTTCAACATTTTCCAGGCCAATGACGCCCATACTGAGTGGAGTGGGTGCCCCCATTTTTATATAGCTTGTATAAAATTGTGTTTCAAATTAAACTGGTCCTAAAGGTACCTTGTTATTCTGCAATGCTAAGATATTCAAAGAATACAGTACAGAGCTGTTATCTAAAATGTTACAAATACTTTTTACTAAGCTCTATTACAGTATGACATTAAAGGAAATCCACATAATGATTTTCGGAAGTGTATTAAGAGTGAATTGAATTTAGGGGTGTCCCAAACCGATATTGATATTGGATATCGTTTTCGACATCAGCAAAAAAAAAAGATATGGGATTATATGATCTTGCATCATGTCCGATACAAGCAGTCCTTCAGCGTGTCTACTTGTGCAAAGCTGGACAGCCAGTTAACATCTAAACGTCCTCCAATAAGCAAACAAGGTTGGTCTTTTCTTCTATTTTAGTCATTAGTCATTTGCAAAAGGTAAACATGGTAGGTTATAGGCTACAGGAGCTAGCAGATACACAACAGTGAAGCACACAATAGCACACAAGCTAGTCATTCGTTGTCCTTCATTGAACAATATTGAATTCTAAAACAGTACATTTGTCAATATAAACAAGTATAAAATAATTATAGCTGCATATTACTTGCACATAAAGTCTCCAAGGCAGAAGCCTTATACAATAACAAACATGTCCGCATCATTTACCTTACTGCGTCATGAGCTTGATGCAATGAATTATTTTGGACACTAAGTGTTGCCAAAAAACAATGGCCACTCCACTTCAACTTAACAGCATTAGTCTATTCCAGACAGTTAACAATAAATAGGTTAGTGTTTTTTTACAACTACTATTGTTCTCTGTTTGACAAATTTTTGGCTGTTTTGACTAATTTTCAAACATTCCAAACTCAATATTGATTTTTTTTTAAAGTGTATAATTCTTGCTGATATCGTATCGTATCAATATCGGTATCAGCCAATACTCAAAGCTCCAATAATGGTATCGTATCAGAATTAAAAAGTTGTATCAGGACATCCTGACTTAAAATAATAAACACGTAGACGATAAAACACAGAGTTGATGAATATGAATAGTATTTATTATCATCTTAATTAAACATGAGCATTGTTTTCTCATTATTAAAGCTGAAAAGGCCAGTGTGTCAAATTTGCCCTTACATCACATTTCTTCTCTGTAATACAATTAATCATGTTATGTCCTATTATTTTCAATGAAAGTTGAAGCGCTTCCAACAGCAACATCCAACGATGCTACACGTGACCTTTATGTGACCTTCACACACATATGCGTTAATTAATCAGCAGAATTTAAAGTATTTCTGATAAACAATCATTGTTGTAAACATATAAAATCAATAAGTTGTTGTTGTCTGCGATGAGGTGGCGACTTGTCCAGGGTGTACCCCGCCTTCCGCCCGATTGTAGCTGAGATAGGCTCCAGCGCCCCCCGCGACCCCGAAGGGAATAAGCGGTAGAAAATGGATGGATGGATGGAAGTTGTTGTTGCGAATATAGATAGTATGTACAATAAATACGTTATTGTAGTTAATAGATAGCAGAGGTGTGGACTCGAGTCACATGACTTGGACTCGAGTCAGACTCGAGTCATGAATTTGATGACTTTGGACTCGACTTGACAAAATGTAAAGAGACTTGCAACTCGACTTAGACTTTAACATCAATGACTTGTGACTTCACTTGGACTTGAGCCTTTTGACTTGACATGACTTGCTACTTTCCCCAAAACCCAAAGATTAAAAAGTTATTTGGGAGCGCGCCGCTCCGTATTTTTCATTTTCTTCGTCTGTGTCTATCAGCGTGTGTGCTGCTTGTCAGCTGGTGTGCTCTCAGTACAACAGCCAATCAAATTAGATCTACGTTGTTTTCATCACACAGCTCTCATCCAATCAAATTGCAGGACAACCACCGAACAAGAATTGTCAAACAATGCGGCAGTGAGAAACAATTATGCCAAAGTTAATTTCGTTCGGGTATTAAAACTACGACTTGGTCAACAAAAAACGAATTGCCGTATGCAAATCACGCAGTTCGAATATTACAGACGGAGACGCAACAACTTCCAACTTCGTTCGACATTTGAAGTTGCACAAAGGGTAAGTTTTGAATGTAAGATAACGTTTATTGGCTAAGTAACGTAACTTTTATTTGCTGTGTAGTTAAATCAGTGAGGCTGTAAACTCACTGCTAACGTTATAACCTTAGACATCTTATAAGGGTACGCAGCATCGAGCGCTACTGCCTACAGGCGCAGACGAGATGCGGGGCCGCCATCTTGGAGTGGTGATCCGCTCCACTCAGCGCAATTCATTTGGCAGGAGCAATGAACTGTCAGCGCATTTAATTCATTTTACCTCACTGAATACCACTGATTTTCACGCGCTTTTTTGTCATACGTGTAGCTATGATAAAGGAAACATGTTTTGGCGTGTTTTATTATTCATAGTTTGCTTAACAGTAATATAATATTCTTATACGCTATAAGTGACCAGACGTCCGAGATCAAAACTGGGAATATAATCCCAGAGAAAGGGGAAAAAAACGGTCAGCTATTTTTAAATTGAAGAAACCATATGATTAGGTTATGTATACATGCGTATATCCTACATAAACAATGTATGAATACATTATATATATATATATATATATATATATATATATATATATATATATATATATATATATATATATATATATATATATATATATATATATATATATATATATATATATCTTATAGACTGTATCTCTGTTGCTGCAGCAGCAGAGAGTTTATTCTGTCTTGGCACTTTGTATTGATATTTTGTATTACATTCTTCCCTTAAATGATAATGTTTACAGTCATTGTTTTATATGTATTTTTTATGTATGTCGCTTTGGATAAAAGCGTCTGCCAAATACTTCAACATAAACATATATAAACACCTGAAAGTCTTAATATCAGCTAAAACCACCAATCTGTTTCACTGGATTCAGAATAAAACCAAATTCTGTCTTACTCAACAATGTTAGTATTTGAATATTGTTACTTGAAGACTTATTCCTGGTTACAATTATACTGTTAAGAAAGTATTGTCTTAAATTTTGCCTAAAATGAGAATGCATCATAATCAGTGGCGGCTGGTGAATTTTGTTTTAGGTGGGGCTGAAAGTTTGTAAAGCAAACCCCTGTAGGGCAGTCATCCTCCCCCAGAAGATTTATTTGTGATTTTCACATACAAATATTGAAGATCTTTGCTCCTTCTCAACTCTGGGGTAATATTATTTTCATAAAATACAACCAATAGTACATTAATGTTAAATCTTACTTGTGAAAAGTAATCCCCCGATTCCTATTTTCAACAGTCCGCTCATTTGAGCAGGAAAACGCTGAACACCATCTTTATTTTCTACCTGTCAACTGTCAGTACTTCAAGATGGCGGCCAAATTGCTCGCGTCACAGCAACCAATGCTGCTTCTACTTATAAGATGTCTATGGTTATAACGTCATTGCAAACACGGCAATCTGTTGCGTCCACTGCAGTTCGCTACCTTATTCATACTTTTTGCCAAGTGATTTTTTTGAGGCAGGGTTGCATGAGGTACCTACACAAAACGTTACGTTAGTCAATGTATCACACACAGTAACGTAACGTTAGACGGCGGTCAGCAGCAATGCGTATTTTAGCCACCTACAAAAACACAAACATAGTCAAATAAAGGTCAGTTAAAATGTATACTATATTAACAATATGTGTACATATTGCATAGGGCCCTGACATCTAAAAAGTACAACTCTGTTCATTGTTTTGTTCATGTATTTGTTATGTTTTTCATGTGTACGCACACATAAACACACAGACAGTACGAGATGAGATCAATGAGATAAGGTAAGAACAGGATAGAAACTGCTGTGGAACTAGTTACAATGCAATATGCCATGGAAATACAATGTTAACACTTTTGTGCAAATAAGTACAGTTGTACTTGTTTTTTCGAATGTGTTTATTCTGTAAAAGAATGAGTTAAATGTTTAAAATTACTGGATAATAGTGCTATTATGAAGTGCAATGTCAGCACTTTTTTTCCCCTGCAATTTCAAATGCACTTGTTTTAATAAATAAATACAGCGTTTTAAAAGCATACACAATCTGTGTAAATATATTAGTCTGTGGTTAAAAGGACTTGAAAGGACTCGAAATTCAAAATGCAGGACTTGGGACTTGACTTGAGACTTTCCAGTCTTGACTTTGGACTTGACTCGGGACTTGCCTGTCTTGACTCGGGACTTGACTCGAGACTTGAGGGCAAAGACTTGAGACTTACTTGTGACTTGCAAAGCAATGACTTGGTCCCACCTCTGATAGATAGTATATAACATAAATAAGTTATTGCTGTGAATATAGAGTATATAAAATAAATAAGTCTTGTAAATATATAAAATACATAGACAGTATATAAAATTCACAGTTCATGTGAATACATCAAATAAGTCATTTTTGTGAATATAGATAGTAGATCCAATAAATACTTTATGTGAAGATATAAATAGAGTTATTGAAGTGGATATAGATAGTATACAAAAAAATAAGTAATGTGAATATATAAAATAAGTCATTGTTGTGAATATAGATGGTATAACAAATAAGTTATTGTTGTGAATGTAGATACATATAAAATAAATAAATTATTGTTTTGACTGTAGTTGCTATATAAGATGAAATGCACTGTTGTGAATATAGATGATATGAATAAGTTATTATTGTGAATACAGATACCCTGCCTTCCACCCGAAGGCAGCTTGGATAGGCTCCAGCACCCCCGCGACAACGAGAGGGATAAGCGGTAGAAAATGGATGGATAATATAAAAACTTTGTACAAGGTTAGAAAGTAGAAAGAAAAAAATAATATTACGTTGCTCTCTGCTTCCCTCTGTTGCCCGAGCAACAAAATAACTTTAATAAAAGAATCTGTCATGAAAACATCCATTTGTTTACCACACACACACAATTATATACATATATATATATATATATATATATATATATATATATATATATATATATATATATATATATATATATATATATATATATATATATATATATATTGATATACATATGTATATACAGTATATGTGTATATATATTATACATACAGTCGTAGTAAAAAGTTTACATACACTTGTAAAAAACAATGTCTTGATTTTCCAATCATTTCTACAACTCTTATTTTTTGTGATAGAGTGATTGGAGCACATACTTGTTTATCACAAAAAACATTCATGAAGTTTGGTTCTTTTATGAATTTATTATGGGTCTACTGAAAATGTGACCAAATCTGCTGGGTCAAAAGTATACATACAGCAATGTTAATATTTGGTTACATGTTCCTTGGCAAGTTTCACTGCAATAAGGCGCTTTTGGTAGCCATCCACAAGCTTCTGGTTGAATTTTTGACCACTCCTCTTGACTAAATTGGTGCAGTTCAGTTAAATTTGTTGATTTTCTGACATGTCCTTGTTTCTTCAGCATTGTCCATATGTTCTCAATGGGGTTTAAGTCAGGACTTTGGGAAGGCCATTCTAAAACCTTAATTCTAGCCTGATTTAACCATTCCTTTACCACTTTTGACATGCTTTTGGGGTCATTGTCCTGTTGGAACACCAGACTGCGCCCAAGACCCAACCTCCGGGCTGATGATTTTAGGTTGTCCTGAAGAATTTGGAGGTAATACTCCTTTTTCATTGTCCCATTTACTCTCTGTAAAGCACCAGTTCCATTGGCAGCAAAACAGGCCCAGAGCATAATACTACCACCACCATGCTTGACAGCAGGAATGGTGTTCCTGGGATTAAAGGCCTCACCTTTTCTCCTCCAATCAGATAGATAGATAGATAGATAGATAGATAGATAGATAGATAGATAGATAGATAGATAGATAGATAGATAGATAGATAGATAGATAGATAGATAGATAGATAGACTACCGTTCAAAAGTTTGGGGTCACATTGAAATGTCCTTATTTTTTAAGGAAAAGCACTGCACTTTTCAATGAAGATAACTTTAAACTAGTCTTAACTTTAAAGAAACACACTCTATACATTGCTAATGTGGTAAATGACTATTCTAGCTGCAAATGTCTGGTTTTTGGTGCAATATCTGCATAGGTGTATAGAGGCCCATTTCCAGCAACTATCACTCCAGTGTTCTAATGGTACAATGTGTTTGCTCATTGGCTCAGAAGGCTAATTGATGATTAGAAAACCCTTGTGCAATCATGTTCACACATCTGAAAACAGTTTAGCTCGTTACAGAAGCTACAAAACTGACCTTCCTTTGAGCAGATTGAGTTTCTGGAGCATCACATTTGTGGGGTCAATTAAACACTCAAAATGGCCAGAAAAAGAGAACTTTCATCTGAAACTCGACAGTCTATTCTTGTTCTTAGAAATGAAGGCTATTCCACAAAATTGTTTGGGTGACCCCAAGCTTTTGAACGGTAGTGTAGATAGATAGATAGATAGATAGATAGTACTTTATTGATTCCTTCAGGAGAGTTCCCTCTGGAAAATTAAAATTGCTGGGTATTGTGGCCAAACAGCTCAATTTTAGTTTCATCTGACCACAGAACTTTCCTCCAGAAGGTCTTATGTTTGTCCATGTGATCAGCAGCAAACTTTAGACGAGCCTTAAGGTGTCACTTCTGGAGCAAGGGCTTCCTTCTTGCATGGTAGCCTCTCAGTCCATGGCAATGCAACACATGCTTGACTGTGGACACTGACACCTGTGTTCCAGCAGCTTCCAATTCATTGCAGACCTGCTTTTTGGTGTTTCTCGGTTGACTCTTGATCAACTGTAAAACCTTGTTTTATTTTGCAAATATTAGCTCATTTGGAATTTCATACCTGCAACATGTTTCAAAAAAGCTGGCACAAGTGGCAAAAAAGACTGAGCAAGTTGAGGAATGCTCATCAAACACTTATTTGGAACATCTCATAGGTGAACAGGCTAATTGGGAACAGGTGGGTGCCATGATTGGGTATAAAAGCAGCTTCCATGAAATGCTCAGTCATTCACAAACAAGGATGGGGCGAGGGTCACCACTTTGTGAACAAATGCGTGAACAAATTGTCGAACAGTTTAAAAACAACATTTCTCAACGAGCTATTGCAAGAAATTTCACCATCTACGGTCCGTAATATAATCAAAAGGTTCAGAGAATCTGGATAAATCACTGCACGTAAGCGATGATATTACGGACCTTCGATCCCTCAGGCCTGCGACCCGACCTCGGATAAGCGGAAGAAGATGGATGGACGGATGGATGGATCCCTCAGGCCTGCGACATAAGTGTGTAAAGGATATCACCACATGGGCTCAGAAACACTTTAGAAAACCACTGTCAGTAACTACAGTTCTTCGCTACATCTGTAAGTGTGAAAGCCATTTATCAACAACACCCAGAAATGCCGCCGGCTTCGCTGGGCCCGAGCTCATCTAAGGCTATGTCTATACCAGGGGTCACCAACCTTTTTGAAACCAAGAGCTACTTCTTGGGTACTGATTAATGCGAAGGGCTACCAGTTTGATACACACTTAAATAAATTGCCAGAAATAGCCAATTTGCTCAATTTACCTTTAACTCTATGTTATTATTAATAATTAATGATATTTACACTTAATTGAATGGTTTAAAAGAGGAGAAAACACAAAAAAATGACAATTACATTTTTAAACATAGTCTATCTTCAATTTCGACTCTTTAAAATTCAAAATTCAACCGAAAAAAAGAAGTGAAAAACTAGCTAATTCGAATCTTATTGAAAAATTTTTTAAAAATAATTTATTGAACATCATTAGTATTTTTTCCTGATTAAGATTAATTTTAGAATTTTGATGACATGTTTTAAATAGGTTAAAATCCAATCTGCACTTTGTTAGAATATATAACAAATTGGACCAAGCTATATTTCTAACAAAGACAAATCATTATTTCTTCTAGATTTTCCAGAACAAAATTTTTTCAAAGAAATTCAAAAGACTTTGAAATAAAATTTAAATTTGATTCTACAGATTTTCTAGATTTGTCAGAATAATTGTTTTTGAATTTTAATCATAATAAGTTTGAAGAAATATTTCACAAATATTCTTCGTCGAAAAAACAGAAACTAAAATGAAGAATTAAATTAAAATGTATTTATTATTCTGTACAATAAAAAATAAATTTACTTGAACATTGGTTTAAATTGTCAGGAAAGAAGAGGAAGGAATTTAAAATGTAAAAATTTATATGTGTTTAAAAATCCTAAAATCATTTTTAAGGTTGTATTTTTTCTCTAAAATTGTCTTTCTGAAAGTTATAAAAAGCAAAATAAAAAAATTATGAATTTATTTAAACAAGTGAAGACCAAGTCTTTAAAATATTTTCTTGGATTTTCAAATTCTATTTGAGTTTTGTCTCTCTTAGAATTAAAAATATCGAGCAAAGCGAGACCAGCTTGCTAGTAAATAAATACATTTTTTAAAAAAAAGAGGCAGCTCACTGGTAAGTGCTGCTATTTGAGCTATTTTTAGAACAGGCCAGCGGGCTACTCATCTGGTCCTTACGGGCTACCTGGTGCCCGAGGGCACCACGTTGGTGACCCCTGGTCTATACTAAGCCGCATAACCCCTTAAACGAATAATTATTTAGCCTAAGCCCCGTTTCAGCCACACTAAACCAGCGTTTAAGGTTCCCCTCCTCGGACAAATTTTTACACGGGTAAGTGCGCCGCATATTTCTTGAATCTCCAGCTCTTAGCTTTGTATGGACTCATTGATCGTTTACAAACTGAGTTCGGAGAGGAAGTGACGCCAGAAAGACCGCGTCCCACACCGGAAGTGACGTCAGAAAGAATGCGCCACAGCCAGCTTCCTAATAAAGCGGTTTCGTAACTCGGAGGTAACCACTGGAAATATGGAGGCGAGTCATTCAGACATGCCCGTGTTTGTCATTCTTCTACATGTACAGACGCTTGTGGAAATCACACATGATACCTTAAGAGAAAGCAATTGCAGCTATTTGGGATACAACACTTCTCAGACGACAAGAGAACTTTCGAATGTCCAGGTCAGCTGTGATTCTAAATACCGAAAAACTTTGTCCATTTGTCGAAGGAGAGTCAACGAGAATGCGGGCTACCGTGGATGTGATAAAAAAGGTAGCATGTGCTTTGTACTACCTGGCCGTCAAGGGAAGACTAACTACGGAAAACGGCGGATGCTTTTGGACTGGCAAAGCAGACTGTATCAGTTATTGTCCGCCAAGTATGTTGCGGACTCAACGTCTAGGTCCAGAGTATATAAAGTCACCAAAAACGAATGGACAATGAAGGTGAAGGCAAAAGAGTGAGGAGAGTCCTGACCAGATATTTAGATCCCTAGATTGATTGTTGTCAAATGTTCTTTGTCACATTGTGTACTTTCGTGTCCAATAAAGATTTGATTAATTTATGATGGCTCAGGTGTTATTCAAACAATAGGGCCCCACAGAACACTGGACTCCATTTAATTGAAATACCACAACACTGGATATTGTTCAGATAAGTTACATTTACAGTTTTTTCTATTTGCTTAAACACAATTTTACTAACTGTGTGTCTTTTTTCAAAAGATGTATACACTTTTACAAACACCACATTCAATTTTTTCAATTCGTAGGTTATTTGCAATATGACACACTTTGGTCAAACCATATGCCCATTCATCAAAATAAAGCAAGCATTTGTAAAAATGCAGTTTTGTTTTCATATCACTCACACATACTTCAAATGATAAGACACTATTGGAGTGAGTTACCCAGAACAGTGATAAATACAAAATACATTTGTAAAAAAAACAACTATTTTCCTATAAGAAATCACATGTTTGGTGCGTTTTTTCCGACCTTTTTAGCATATGTGATGAATTATTACTGTAACTTTACAAAATATATTGGCAAATCCATAGCAATCGTCATTGTTTACTTTGAAGTGGGCCTATATGTAAGGACCTAAAGAGAAAGTAAAAAATATCCCGTAGTCTTTTCAAAAACTGATGCTGCAAACTGAAAATATTTATTTTTACTACAGTCAGGTAAAGTAACATATCACAGTAGTCAACAATGACATGCAGTACAAATTAAAATCTGAGACAAATAAAAAGATTTGAAAAAAAATCTGGAGATACATAAAAATGACAGCATAAAGTATAGGCTACATGTGCAGACTTAGGCAACAGCAACTCTATGAAAGCACATACTCAAAAGCCTCAGTTACTGATTCTAATCATCACCTTCCCACCTGGCTGGATCAGGCCATAGTATCTCATCCACATCACATGTGCAAGATGGGAAGGTGTGTGTAAAGCATTGTGTGTAATAGTTCGCAAAAACTGTGAAGCAGAGTCAATGCCTAATATTAGGCAAATCTGCACAGTGGTTTTACTTACTGTGTGTAGACTTTGTTAACTGTGTAAACATTTAACATTTAGTGTGTAAGCAATTGCAAAAAACTGTAAGAACTTCAACACAAAGCAACACTGGAGGTGACTATAACGTGCGCATTTTCCGCACATGCGTATTAGGTCGCGTTGCGCCGGCTGACGGAGGGGAAGAGGGGGTCTTAAACGACCATTGTGTGTGTGTGGACAAGGATAAGGTTACGTGGGATTTACCCTGGATAACCTTAGCCAGCTTAGTGTAAACGGGGCCTTGGATGGACTGATGCAAAGTGTAAAAGTGATCTGTGGTCTGACAAGTCCACATTTCAAATTGTTTTTGGAAACAGTTGACGTCGTGTCCTCCGGAAGGAAAGAGGAAAATAACCATCCGGATTGTTCTAGGCGCAAAGTTCAAAAGCCAGCATCTGTGATGGTATGGGGGTGTATTAGTGCCCAAGACATGGGTAGCTTACACATCTGTGAAGGTGCCATTAATGCTGAAAGGTACATACAGGTTTTGGAGCAACATATGTTGCCATCCAAGCAACGTTACCATGGACGCCCCTGCTTATTTCAGCAAGACAATGCCAAGCCACGTGTTACATCAACGTGGCTTCATAGTAAAAGAGTGCGGGTACTAGACTGGCCTGCCTGTAGTCCAGACCTGTCTCCCATTGAAAATGTGTGTCGCATTATGAAGCCTAAAATACCACAACGGAGACCCCCGGACTGTTGAACAACTTAAGCTGTACATCAAGCAAGAATGGAAAAGAATTCCACCTGAGAAGCTTAAAAAATGTATGTTCTCAGTTCCCAAACGTTTACTGAGTGTTGTTAAAAGGAAAGGCCATGTAACACAGTGGTGAACATGCCCCTTCCCAACTACTTTGACACGCGTTGCAGCCATGAAATTCTAAGTTAATTATTATTTGCAAAAAAAAAAAAAAGTTTATGAGTTTGAACATCAAATATCTTGTCTTTGTAGTGCATTCAATTGAATATGGGTTGAAAAGGATTTGCAAATCATTGTATTCCGTTTATATTTACATCTAACAAACTCATATGGAAACGGGGTTTGTATATATATATATATATATATATATATATATATATATATATATATATATATATATATTTCAATAAAAACGCTGCCAGCTAACAACGTCCCTGCGTCCGTGCCGTCTTTTTCTCCCACTGTACCGTTAACAGTACAATTGTTAAAAGATGTGATGGTTTATCTTTTGACAAGTAATATAACACTGCAAAAGAGGGATGGGAATATTACAACAAATCACATTTTGATTTCATTCAAATTCTTGGGTGACGATTCATACGATTCTCGTAGGGCTGCACGGTTAATCGAAATCAAATCTACATCAAGGTTTTAATTAGTGCGCTAAATAGCCGTAAGAGGCTGAGTTTGACATGTTTGCCAATCAGAATTGTTGAGCCTTGCGTTTGTTTGTCTCTTGCTTCAAACAGGAAGAACGACTTCTTATTTAGTGCATCGCTCTCAGCACCTGAGCGCGTTTTTTTAACAGTGGAATTAACTGAACAGAGTGACCCCTCTTTTCAGTCATTCACAATCTTTGTCTCGGCCCAGACTAGAGTTGGGTGTCGCCGCCAACACACACACACATTACAGACAGCCTCGCGTGTGTTGTTAAAAGGAAAGGCCATGTAACACAGTGGTAAAAATGCCCCTGGGCCAACTTTTTTTGCAATGTGTTGCTGCCATTAAATTCTAAGTTAATGATTATTTGCAAAAAAACTAAGTTCCTCAGTTCCAACATTAAATATCTTGTCTTTGCAGTCTATTCAATTGAATATAAGTTATAAAGGATTTGCAAATCATTGTATTCTGTTTTTATTTACGAAATACACAACGTCCCAACTTCACTGGTTTTGGGTGTTATATATATATATATATATATATATATATATATATATATATATATATATATATATATTAGGGCTGCAACAACTAATCGATTAAAATCGCTTATAAAAATAGTTGGCGATTAATTTAGTCATCGATTCGTTGGATCTATGCTATGCACATGCGCAGAGGCAATTTTTTATTTATTTAAAAAAAAAAAAAAAAAACGTTATTACTTTTTTTTATTTTTTATAAACCTTTTTTTTATAAACTGCAACATGTACAAACAGCTGAGAAACAATAATCAAAATAAGTATGGTGCCAGTATGCTGTTTTTTTCCAATAAAATACTGGAAAGGATAGAAATGTAGTCTGTCTCTTTTATCCGATTATTAATCGAAGTAATAATCGACAGATTATCAAATTAATCTTTAGTTGCAGCCCTACTTATATATATATATATATATATATATATATATATATATATATATATATATTGAAATATATATATATATATATATATATATTGAAATATATATATATATCTTCATATATCCATATTTTGTGTTACTTATTAATTTTCATAGTCATATTACATATAGCTAATGTTCCATATTGTACTCTTTGCTTTTCTAATCATCTCATGACAAAGTGCTTGCACTGGGGATGGCCTTGGGGTGGAAGGCAGAGAGAAGGAATCCTCCTTGCTTTCCTGCAGCCCAACTCTAGATAAGAAGCACAATGAGCATGTGTTTGAGGTGAGACAAGTGAGGGCGGGGGGAGATATTGAAGAGGAGAGTGCATTCCGGGATGTTTTCAGATCAACTTGGGCTACGCATTTGTATGTGTTGTTCGAGGCTGGTCTCTATTCTCAAATATTTGACAATAAATTACAAAATACCTATACTGTGCTTGGTGGTACCTTTGAGATCAGTTTATATGTCATCTAAGGAACTTGGGACTGACCAGCGTTTTACATCCCACTTGGAGGAACATCTGGTCAAACGCAACAATATATATATATATATATATATATGGCAGTACTGTAAGTAGTAAGGATGAAATATAAATAAATATATACTTCATCCTTACTACTTATGGTACTTCAACATATCAAATACTAATACATACTTCATCCTTACTATACTTATGTATGTCATATACTAAGAATAAATATTTCATACCCCTTACTTCAAAATGTCAAGAAAATATGCGTACTTCAACATAAAACATACTAAGAATATATACTTCATACTTACTCCAATGCCAAATACCAAGTACTGTATCCTTATGTCAACATATCAAATACTATATAAAATATACAGTAACTAATCCTTATACTTACTTCAATATGTCAAATAATAAGACTATATACTTCATCCTTACTACTTCAACATGTCAAATACAAGTAGGATATAGCCTTATCTGACACACACACACACACAATGATGCAACAACACACACTTGGTGTGTATGAGACAGGAAGGTGACACGATGGTATCAACAACATCAAGCTATGTTTGAGTATGTTAATATAACATGAATGTTTGAGTATGAAAATTGAGAATTAATGTTTGATATGTGAATATTGAATGTTATAAATGATGCATGTTAGAGTTTGCGCACAGCAGCAAAAAGCGCTGCATCATCCAGAGGATGCGCGTGGGGTGGGGGTGGGGGTCGTGATGAGTCAACATGTCATTTTGCGCATCGTCACATCGTCATGTAAGCATCATAGTACTCAACACTACTATGCTACGCTATATCAAGTATAAAATACAAAGGTGTGTGTTTACCTGTGCTGGTCCGCGGGTCCTCTCCCCGTGGCTGCACCCCCACCTTCACTGACTGTCCACGGCTTTTACCGGAACTGACGACAACTACTTCCTGACACTGCGACGTGGGTTTTCGTCCTGTTGGACTTTGACATTTTATTTTTTCATTTTTCTAATTCTTCTTGTTTTAATCTTTTTTTAAACAATATATACATCCATCCATTTTCTAACGCTTGTCCCTCTATATATATCTGTAAAAAAAGGATGGATGATAAAAAAATTAAATTAAAATAAAAAAAATATATATATATACTGTATTTATTTTCGTTTTCCTTTTTATAATTCTACTTGCTTTTTTAATGTTATTTTTCTCTTTTTTCTTCCTTTCCCCCCTGCACTGCAAGTGCACGTGACCAAGAGATGACGTCAACACACGTAACGTTCCAGCAGGTATACACGTTTATCTTCATTATATAAACATATTCATAGGCGTATACACGATGAAAAGTGCATTTCAAGTCTGTACCTACAACCTTTGTTTCATTAAAAGTACTGCCTTTATGTTTTGTTCACACAGTACCTTCTGCTTTATTTAATGTACCTACTACATTTGTTTCATTAAAAGTGTACCTTTGTTTATTGAAAAGGACCTTCCAACTTTTAAATTTAATTTAACTTAGCTTCTTCATGTGTGTTTTATTTAAAATATATCAAATACCTTTGTTTCATTTAAAGTATCTACAACCCTGCTTTATTTAAAGTACCGGTACCTACCACCATATTGTTTTACTGAAAGTACCAAATACCTTAATGTTTTATAGAAAGTATACCTACTACCTTTTGTTAAAAGTACCCACAACATTCACGATTTTATTGAACATACCTACTACCTCATGGTACTGAGGTAGTACCTACTACATTTAGGTTTTATTGAAAGCACCTACTACTTTTGATTTATTTAAAGTATACCTACTAACCTAATGTTTTATTAAAATTATACCTACAACTGTTGCTTAATTGAAAGTATCTACTACCTTTGTTTAATTAAAAGTACCTACATTTGTTTTGATTAAAAGTACCTACTACCTTTGTTTTATTATAAGTATACCTACTACCTTTGTTTTATTGGAAAGTACCTACTACCTTCAGGTTTTGTTTAAAGTATACCTACTAGCTTTATGTTTACTTGAAAGTAGACCTACTACCTTTGTTTTTAATAAAAGTAGCTACTACCTTTGTGTTTTTGTTGAAAATACCTACTAACTTTGTTTCACTGAAAGTATTACCTCACAGGTTTCTTTTGAAAGTAGTTGCAATTCAAACAGTAAAAATTGAATCCTACTAGTTGTAAAATACACCACAGACACGTAGAAAATGAAAGTGGCAGCTAAAATACTTTATTTACAATACTTTGGTCACTTTAAACAGTGAGCGTGTGGAAAACTAAGACAATTCAAAGCAATATTTGTGTAAGCATGAAAAACAACAAAAACTGCCTTGCTGAAATGTTTTGCAGTACTGTAATCCATCCAAGTGCTTTTTAAATAAGACCCACTGAATAAAACTGTTGCAAATAGTTAAAAGTAAAAAAAACAGACGACTTATCAAGTCATGACTAAAGTGAGGGATTTTAACAAAGTTTTCTACAAAGTCGTAAGAAGTTTAGGTTTAAGAATCACGTTTGAAAACCAAAGCAAAAGTAATTGTAGCATTTTGTTGTACTACTTTTACTATTGCATACATAGTACACACTTTCGGATGACATTTGGCTAATGTTTAAAAATGTTCAGCGTGGCCCAAAAAAGACTGTTCGTATTAAAGAAACAACGTTCTCATCAAATGATACCCTTTAGGATGGCAGTGAATATTAAAGCTGTATTGGTGTATTAAAGAGGCTAGAACAATATGCTAAACTATCTGAACAAGACATCTTAGCTTTGTGTATGTCTTAACATTTCATTTATTTTATTTTTTTTTACAATATGCTGAGGGCCAATAGAAAACCAGCATTGAGCTGCGTTGCACTGGGAGGGAGGATATTTACATGACAAGAGCCCTCAGCTGTCAATCATGTCTGACAGTTCCTGCAGGAGATCGTCCTCCCCAATGCCGGGGTCCATGTCTCCTTCCAGATGATCGTCCGTGAATTCATTGATGAGGTCCTCAAACTCATCCACAGCCGACGTTGAATTGCGCGATGCGGCCACGCTCTGTCGACGAGACTTACTTTGAGGCGCAGCCTTCGGCACGGAGCTGCATGACGTCAGATGCTTGTTAGAACTTCAAAAGCAGGTGAATACAATTGCTAGTACTGATTATTAATTATTAGTACCTGTGGGCGGGAGGAGTCCGTGTAGTAGCGGCAAGACTGTCTTTTGCAGCAGGAATGTTGTGCTGATCCTCACTGGAGCTGCAGCTGGACTCCAACAAGGTGCTGAGAATACACGACATCGGAGACGACAGCTCAACTTCTTCGCTGGAGTTTGACGACACCTATGATGCAAAAATAAACACATGATCAAACACACAAACAGTTATTAATAGAGCTGCTGTGCGTTACAAATCATTCACATTCTCCGCCGCCCTACGAAGAAGAAAACATTTTCGCGCCCCCTCACCGTCACTCTCCACCATTACTGTAAATAGTATAATTTGTCTATAAAATTGTTATAACTACACCTCTGCATAATATTGTATCATTATTAACATGAAAGGAAACAAAAAAAAGGAAATAAATATACTGATAGGTCAACTTACAACAAATAGCTTTATGAAAATGTTTTTCATCTAGACTTTTAGTTATTTTGAGAATTACAGTACATCAATATGCCTGAAATGCAAAAAAATTGTAATCTTATCTAAAATAAGAAACATTTTTGACCGGCTTGAACCATTTGATAATGATTTTTTTTTTTTAATAAACCCAATAAATAATACATTCATATTTATTAGCAACATTAACTCAGGAGTGAAATATACAAAACACTTAAACCTAAAAAACTAATAATTAATAAAACAATCTGTTCTGATTTTAAGAGAATCATGGAGTGCGTTTCACAGTGCACAGCTTTGAAGCATGATACTCCCCCCCTCCCTCCCTCCCTCCCTCACATGGCCTGTCAATTTAGAGTCTTCAATTAAAATTTGAAAATAAATGCCATATTGAAAGTACTGTAATACTTCTAATTGTAACCACTAACCATATCCATGACATAAGAATCACTTATAGCAGCTGGGGTTACATCCATGTGACATTACTGACACATACTGACCAATCAGTGTACTACATATCACAATCTAGCTCTTTAAAAACAAAAAATGCCAAGCCAAAAGTACTTCTACACTGAAATCTTTTAATTATTTTTTTAAACAACTAAAATAAATACACACTGTAAGAAAGCCCACTATTTTGTATCTTATGTGTTTCTTATGCTTCACTGAGAGCGTGCTCTAATGGGCATTGTGGCATCATACTCTTTTCAATGGTCCTTGGATGCACTACAAAAACACCTCTGTGTCATATTTCTCTGAGGATAGAACAATCATCCTGTGCTAGGAGAGCACAGCTTGTAGGTTCAGTGTGCACAATAGAAGACCATAGTTGCTCAGACAGTTATGTGTTTATACAAGTTTAGATTGGGGGTATATTGTTTCTTAATGGGGGAAAATATTATTGTCTCTTGTATTTATGTTAACATTTCAGCTAGCGCCAGTCAGTGAGTTTATCAGTGCAGTGAACCAATTTTGGTTTTTAGATATTTTTTAATCTAAAACGCTAACACCAATTGTCGAGAGTTTTACCGCGGTTATCATTAATACGTTAATCGTCACATCTATATACATGTTTAAAACGTAACAGATCTGATTTGACTATGAAAAGCCTTAGAAAGGATGTGACAGTATTAGCACAAGGTGAAAAAAAAACATGGTTCAATGTAATTACTTAGGCCAAATAATTTTGTCATGTGAACTGTAATAGTTCAAACTCAACAAGAAAAAGAGAAACTGACCTGCAAAGTTACAGGCTGCTGCGGTGGTTGGTCCAGAAGTATAGATGCACTGTTAAGAGGTTTAACTGCAGCGACAGCAGAGCGCTCCGCTGCCTTCCTTTTCTTGCCTGCTTGCACATGCAGTAAAGGCTGCATGACAGATGGCTTCACATTCAGTTTAGGCCTCACTGCAAAACAAGTAACATTTTGTTGATGCACAATGAACCTTGTCAAAGCAAGTAGAGCAAGTCCTAAAGTACCTTTAGTGTTTGTGTTGCGTGTTTTATCAGGCGCTGGACTCCGCAGTCTATCTGGAATCGGTAAACCTGAGGTGTTTTCTTGGATGTTGTTGGAGCTGCTGTGACTTGGTGAGTGAGGGTCTTCCTGAAGGGGTGTGGTACTCTGCCTCGCAGGAACTAAACTCGCAGCCGTGTTGTTTCTGGATTTGACTGTTTTCAACTTTTCAACACGGACGTTCTGAATGGGTGGGACCTTGTCAGCATCCAAAGTGGACATATGGGGTGGCGAATGACTGACTTTGGTCACAATCTTCCTTTTGAGGGGACACACCAACGGTTTGGGTGCAGGCTCTGTCTCAGAGGCAGCGTTGGCCTGCTGGCAGCTGGAAACCTGCTTAGCCATTTCCTGCTTGCGGAGATGTTTTTCTCGCATGATCTCCTCAAAGGTTTTCACATTGACATCTTTTTTGGAGAGGGTCTACAAAGTCACAGGCAAATTCATACCAGCACAATTAAGAGATGAAAGAGAGCAAAGGATGAACATACATTCACAGCTCTTACCTCTGCAGCAGATCTTAATGTTGTCTTATTCGCTTCAACACTCTTGTCTGTCGTGTCTTCACCTGCAGAGAAGCATTCATGGTAATTTTACTATCATAAAATATTACACGTTCAGGTTTATTATAACTAGTAAACATGACACATTAATGTTCATTATTATTAATATCAATTCATCCATCCATTTTCTTGTTGGAGCCTATCCCAGGTGATTTGGGGCGAGAGGCGTGACACACCCTAGACTGGTTGCCAGCTAATCACAGAGCAAAGATAGACAATCAATCGTTCATACTCACATTCATACCCAATGACAATTTAGAGTCTTAAATTAACCCAATCCTTATCAAAACGTGGGGCGGAGTGCTCCTGAGTAAACGTTGATGATCAATTTGAATTTATTATTATTTATTGAGTTTATTTAATTTTAATTGTATTTTTCCAATATCAAATGGTTCAAGCCTGTCCAAAAAAAAGGGGTGAGGGTAAAATATTTTCTTCTTCCTGGGAGTGTAACAGAAAATAATTGAGAAGCATTGAATTAACCTGGCAATGGGGGGGGGTATTAAGTCAGCCACAAGTTATCCCACTTAAAATGATGACATTGTTGTAATTTTATCATAGGCACACTTCAACTGAGAGACATAATGTGAACAAAATTCCAAGGAATCAGATTGTAGGATTTTTAAGAATGTATTTGCAAATCATGGTGGAAAATAATAATTTAGTCAATAAAAGTTCAACTCAATATTTTGAATATATTACTGCCAACAACCTTTGTTGGCAGTGACAGATGTCAAACCTTGTTTCCTGTAGGTATTCACCAGGTTTGGCCCATTCTTCCATGCAGATCTCTAGAGGAGTGATGTTTTGGGGCTACACAGATTTTCCACTCCCTCCACAGATTTTCTACTGGGTTGAGGTCTGGGAACTGGCTTGGCCTCTACAGGACGTTGAAATGCTTTCTTACGGAACCACTCCTTTGTTGCCCATGCAGTGTGTTTGAAATCATTGTCATGTTGGAAGACCCAGCTACGTCTCATCTTCAATGCGCTTGCCGATAGGTTTTTCCTCAAAATCTCACAAAACATGGTCCCATTCATTTTTCGCTTAACACAAATCAGTCGTCCTGTCCCCTCTGCAGAAAAAAGCCCCAAAGCATTTAAACCCCCATGCTTCACAGTGGGGCTGGTGTACCTGGGATGAAACTCACCATTCTTCTTTCTCCAAACACAAGTTGGGTTTTTACCAATTTTTAAAATTTTGGTCTCCCAATCCTACTCCGGATCCTTCACATGGTCACAGGCAAACTCTATACAGGCCTGAACATGTGCTGGCTTAAGCATGGGGACACCCGTCTTGCACTGCAGAATTTGATTCCCTGTCAATGTTGTGTGTTACTAATGGTACCTTTGTTACTTGGTCCCAGCTCTCTGCTGGTCATTCACCAGGTCCCCCTGTGTAATTCTGGGATTTTTGCTCACCATTCTCGAGCCCCAGATCAAGGGAGATTATCAATGACCTTCTATGTCTTACATTTTCTAATAACTGCTCCCACAGTTGATTTATTCACACCAAGCTGCTTGCCTATGGTAATTTCACTCATCCAAGCCTTGTGCAGATATCTACAATTTAGTTCCTGGTGCCCTTTAACAGCTCTTAAGTCTTGGCCATGGTGGGGTTTGGAGTCTGACTGTCTGAGGCTGTGGTCAAGTATCTATTATGCAGAAAAGTTCAAATGGGTGCCATTAATACAGGTAACAAGTGGAGGACAGAAGAGCTTCTCAGAGAAGTAGTTACAGGTCTCTGAGAGCCAGAAATCTTGCTTGTTTGTAGGAGACCAAGTACTTATTTTCCACCATGATTTGCAAATAAACTCTTTGAAAATCCTACAATGTGATTGATTTCCCGAAATTCTTACACATTCTGTCTCTCACAGTAAAATTGTTCCAATGATGAAAATTACAGATCTCTGAGAACTGGCTTAATCGATGGCTGACTAAATACCCCCCACTGTGTATATATATGAATTATATATATATTTTTACAAATATAATGTATATATTATACATTAATACTTATTCATTAAATATATATATATATATAATTATGTATATATAATATAGAAATATAACATTTATATTATACAATAATCGTCATTAGTACAATAATAATATATATTGATTATACATTAGTTATATAATGACTGTTCAAAATTATACTGTGTTATTAGGAATTGTAGTTGTAGTGCATCTATTGAAAAGAAGATCTTACTCTGAGAAGCCAGTTTGTTTTTTGGCAGCAAAGTCAGCTTCTTCTCTTCCTCCAGATTCAAACTCTTAACTCGATGGTCTTGAATTCGGGCTGCCTTCTCCCTGCGCAGCTCCTCCAAGGTCTTCACTCTAACTTCCCATGTTTTTGTGGCAGCAGATATGGGTTCGGCTACTTCCGACACTCTGTCGCCCCCAGCTGTTTGCTTTAAGTGCTGCTGATCTGCTTTTCTTTTCTTGGGGTGGAGGGTGTCACAAACGTTTTTGCTGTTGTCGACAGTAATTACTCTTTTTACAGCCTTGGAGGATTGTGTGGGGACTGTCTTGGTTTTAATCCCTTCTGCATTTACAGGAGGACAGTTGTTCTGCCTCTGAGACTTTGATGCCTTTTCCAGTCTTATTTCTTCCAGAGTTTTAATACGAATCTGCTGAGTTGTGCTCTTTGATTCCGCGCTGCCCTCATCTGCTGAGAAAGAAGCATTAATACAAAAAATGAACAGGACAAACAATATAGAAGCAAAGACAACAATATAATGTACATTGTTTGTTTTTTTTTTTTTTGTTTAAACAAACATGTTAGCATTTATACCTGTTTGACTGACTGCAATGGGTCCAGAAGGTAATGTGAGTCTCTCCTTTATCGACCTCAGAGCTGATGAGAAACATAAGTAAATTCACATTTCAAACAGAAATTAGGCCTCATGTATAACCAACACCAGTGTGAACAATACACACCAGTTTATAAGCTTGGTTTGATTAAAAAATGCTTACCTTTCGGAGAGGGTATTTGTGCCTCTTCTTCATTGACAAATCGACCCAAACGCTCTGCTAGACTGTTTTTCAGTGGAACAACCTCTCCACCTTTTACACCTTGACACGGAACAAGTCATTAGATTCTGCACTAGCACAATGACCACTTTTCCATGTTGTCAATATTTACAAGTGCTGGGGATTTGTTTCCCAAGTCTGTCAGCTATGTTGCCTCTTCGTCTGAAGCCTTCTTCAAAAAGCAGCTTTGCTGAGAACATAAATCAACGGTGAGTTTCGTTTGACAATTTAGCAATAGAAACTTCATGATCCAAGTAATTTTCTTCCTTTTTAACAGTGTCATGCATTTCCTATGTGAATGGCCATTTATTGAGCTTTGTCCATTCTAGCAGATTATAAAACACATTGTATTTTACATTATCTATTTGTTTTCTCCAAGAATACATTTTTGGATTAAAAACGTGAAACAACTATAATTGATATGAGTATTATTTTTGATACTGTTGCTTATACTAATTTTTGGTTTTCCTTTTTTTAAGTATTGTATTTGTAGGTCTTCTCAATTGCTTTGTAAATTTCTATCGTAAGTATTGTGAAACTGGGATTATAGCTGTGAGTGGCTCTAATTTCTTTAATTATATTGATTAACAATATATTTTAGGCCCACACGTATAAGCCATGTGTCAGCAGCCAAGAAGAGCTTTTGTAACCAACAACCTGTTTCGAAAAGGCTTTACTATAATTTATATGGCAAATAATATACTATAAAGTAAAAATGACACCACCTAGTGCCAGCTGGTTGCAATATTTGCATTTGAAGAACTTGTAAGAAAAATATTGTGCTTATGTTTACCGTCATTAGATGTGTTAAAGGTGGCCGGAAAAGTTTGGATATTTTCCTTCTCGCCGTTGACAGCACTCTGAAGGGGAGGTATTGTTCGATTCATGCTGGCTTTAAGGGCCCTTCTCAGCCGTATCTCCTCCAGGGTGCTCACTCCAAAGTTGTGCAATTCATCTATAAAAAAAACCAAAAAAACATAATGCTACAATCACAGTCATTCCAAAAGGGGGACTTACAGTCACCACTCACCAGACTTGGGTCGCTTCCTTGGGGATGGGACACCGTCTCCCTCTTCTGAGAATTGGTCTGGAAACATCAGTAGTCAGGACACATGAAAAAGTTACATAAACAGTATTTCCTCTCTTACAATGGCCTAGCTGAAGCACACTGCACTGAAACACGGTCCAAGTCAAACAAATGTTACCGTCTTCATCCTCGTCATCATCGGCTGGATTAATCACCACTGGGGGATGGGTAGGGCTGGGAACTGGTTCTTGGCTTTCTGTTTTCATGACTCCTCTCAACTGGAGATTAGCTGCAGTGGGAAGAGGAGTGGCTTGTAGGGGGGGCGGCTCTTCATGCGGTTGTTCCTCAATCTCACTGTGACCTGGGATCATTTGACTCAGTATTGGTGACTTTCAGAGATGCAGTGCAAAGATAAAAAATGTGTGTATCCACTCACTTATGTCAGGTGGAATGACTACGCCAACAACATAGCGCGGTTTTTCATGGAAGAAAGCGCAGTGAGGTTTCTGGCAGCCGGCTGGATGTTTCTCCCAATAACACGGTATTTCCTTACGCTTTTTCTGTTTGGATGAAAGACATTTGGAACATGTAATAATATACATACTTGTCTTCAACAGTCTACTTGCAGAAAGCTCACATTTAGTGAACTTTTTTCCCAGTTACTTAACCAAAAGATATGTTTTAAAGGCCTACTGAAACCCACTACTACCGACCACGCAGTCTGATAGTTTATATATCAATGATGAAATCTTAACATTGCAACACATGCCAATACGGCCGGGTTAACTTATAAAGTGCAATTTTAAATTTCCCGCTAAACTTCTGGTTGAAAACGTCTATGTATGATGACGTATGCGTGTGACGTCAGTAGTTAAACGGAAGTATTTGGACACCATTGAATCCAATACAAAAAAGCTCTGTTTTCATCTCAAAATTCCACAATATTCTGGACATCTGTGTTGGTGAATCTTTTGCAATTTGTTTAATGAACAATGAACACTGCAAAGAAAAAAGTTGTAGGTGGGATCGGTGTATTAGTGGCTGGCTGTAGCAACACAACCAGGAGGACTTTGACTTGGATAGCAGACGCGCTATCCGACGCTAGCCGCCGACCGCACGGATGATCGGGTGAAGTCCTTCGTCCTTCCGTCGATCGCTGGAACGCAGGTGAGCACGGGTGTTGATGAGCAGATGAGGGCTGGCTGGCGTAGGTGGATAGCTAATGTTTTTATCATAGCTCTGTGAGGTCCCGTTGCTAAGTTAGCTTCAATGGCGTCGTTAGCAACAGCATTGTTATGCTTCGCCAAGCTGGAAAGCATTAACCGTGTATGTACAGGTCCATGGTTTAATAGTATTGTTGATTTTCTGTCTATCCTTCCAGTCAGGGGTTTATTTCTTTTGTTTCTATCTGCATTTAAGCACGATGCTATCACGTTAGCTCCGTAGCTAAAGTGCTTCACCGATGTATTGTCATGGAGATAAAAGTCACTGTGAATGTCCATTTTGCGTTCTCGACTCTCATTTTCAGGAGGATATAGTATCCGAGGTGGTTTAAAATACAAATCCGTGATCCACAATAGAAAAAGGAGAGAGTGTGGAATCCAATGAGCCAGCTTGTACCTAAGTTACAGTTAGAGCGAAAAAAGATGCGTCCTGCACTGCACTCTAATCCTTCACTCTCACTTTCCTCATCCACAAATCTTTCATCCTGGCTCAAATTAAAGGGGTAATCGTCGCTTTCTCGGTCCGAATCGCTCTCGCTGCATTGTAAACAATGGGGAAATGTGAGGAGCCCTTCAGCCTGTGACGTCACGCTACTTCCGGTACAGGCAAGCTTTTTTTTTATCAGCGACCAAAAGTTGCGAACTTTATCGTCGATGTTCTCTACTAAATCCTTTCAGCAAAAATATGGCAATATCGCGAAATGATCAAGTATGACACATAGAATGGATCTGCTATCCCCGTTTAAATTTAAAAAATTCATTTCAGTAGGCCTTTAATAATCCACAAACGAACACCGAGTTTTGTGTCATGGCACTAAAGGAAAATTAGTCGATAGATGTTTGATCCACGTCCAATTAAAGGGGAACTGCTCTTTTTTTGGAATTTTGCCCATCGTTCACAATCATTATGACAACGGGTGTATTTAACAAAAAAAAAGCATTCTAACTCATAAACAAATGTAAATAAAAGTCAGTTTACAGCGGAGCCAATGGGAGGTCCTCTAATCCACCCATAAAACCCAATAAATAACAATCCAAAAACCACTAACAAAATAATCAATTTACATTTCGTGACTTGAACATTAACCAAGTATTAGTGATATAGTAATTTTAAGCGCTAACGCAGACACACTATTTTTAGCGGCGCTGTGATCAAGAGCTTGTGTGCCAATGTTGATGTGACCGATGGATGAGCTGCTTCCTCGTTTCCTTGCTCGTCAAACTTTATTCTAGATCATAAACCATGCCACTCACCTGGATAGTAGAAGGAGGATGTATTCCGACAAATTGGTACACTCTGACAGCTAATTTAGACTCGGCAATGGCGATAACGACACAAAATGACGCTTGGTTCCACCCCACCTTTCTTTGCAAGGATTATTTGTCATTCTTCATCTAAACGTAAATATATATAAAAACATCCTGGAATGACAGCAGAACTTGTACAATAAGTGATGTTTTATTATGTTTGTTGGCTCTCATGGTATTCAGTGAGTAGTAATCAGTGAGAAAAACAAACAAACGTTGTGATGCATTTTTTAAAGTAATACGCTGCACATGCTTAAAATTGATAAAATATGGAAATATTAAATGTTATTATAAATGTGCCTGTTACTACATACTTACATCATGTATATAAAACCCTAATGGGTGTGTCTGGATGTTTTTAAAGGGTTTTATAGGCAGAACAGAGCGGCTCCCATAGCCTCCATTGTAAACAGACTTTTGATCGCATTTATTTACTACTTAGAATGCATTTAAAAAAGATAGATCTGTTGTCATGTCTTTCATAATGATTGTGAACGATAGGCAAAATTCCAAAAAAAGTGCAGTTGCCCTTTACTAACGTGATACCAGATGTGAGTGTGCAAAGCTTACAGGAGTTACGTTTATGTTTGAAGCTGCTTCTTACTGTGATTTCCATATGGCGGAATTTGCAGACGTTTCGGAAGCAACGTCCCTCCTGCCAAAGATTACAGACGGTTTCGTTGCCCATCGCTGCATCACAGTGCCTGAAAGGGCAGTCATCTCCCTACAGGGCAATATTTAAAATGTCAGAATTCCACAAAACGTTGTTTTGTACGTAACTAATGACTTTGACATCACCACATTTTGTATAAAATGTTATTTTTTATATCTTACAATGAAATTGACTTGAAAATAGCAAAATTGTTATTTAACTGCTCATTACAGAGCCATCACAACAACAAATTTGTGACTGCTGATGAACAATTCCGTTATCTGTCAATATGGTTTCTAGCAGTGTTTTTTCTGTTTGTTTATTTAACGGTGTGTTGGCCCTCAAGGTGGGCAATACAACCTAATATTTTTATCGGGATATATATATATTACAGCCACCTGCGATAACGATATATCACAATACCGGTATATTATTTGGTATATTTAAATGGAAACATAAACATTTCAAAACAGATTGCAAAGGATCCTAATTTGGCTGTTGACATATGCAGTAACATCCATCCATCCATCCATTGTTTACCGCTTGTCCCTCTCGGAGTCGCGGGGGTGCTGGAGCATATCCCAGCTACACTCGGGCGAAACACAGATAGACCGACAACATTCATATTGCATCAATCCCGGTAGTATTTATTTCTCAAAGCTATATTAATCTACTCGTTAATTTACTGTTAACAGCTGGGTTATTTTATGTTATAACATGGTTCTACATACATGTTATATCTACATCTATGTTAAAATGTAATAAGCACATATTCTTCTGTTTGGATAATCTATATTAATTTGGGTCGATTCTACAAATGTGTCTATGTATCCAATACCAAATAGTTAGTTACAGGGGCAGCACTGATCACATCATTGTTGATACTGATACTTACAACTTTCAAGATCATTGAATGATTCAATTTTGGATCCCAATTATAAGACAAAAAAATACGATGGTGGTGTAACAATATCAATTACCTATTTTTTATTATTTCCTACTATTGGCTCTGATTTAAATCCTGTACTTTCCCCCCTAAAATCCTCCTATGTTCAGGGACTTGTTTCCTGAGTGTGTAACAAGAAAATGACAAAATTGATGGTGTTGATGGTAAAAAATATCGGCCCAACCACTGTGGTATCAACCTGATACTATACTACTTGGTATCGTTACTGTCGATATTTGTATCAATTTACTCACCAGTGTTTACATTCAAGAGCTGATTTATTATTGCGTTAACTTTGACAGACCTAGTTTTTACATTATTTTCTGTGAACTTTTAGAATCTGCACTGCACCCACATAATTTCCCTGTTTTGGGATAAATAAAACTGAATCTCTTCCTATTGTTTAATATTGCTGTGCTAAAAATGTGCAGTAAACTCTCAAGGGTTGAATCAGTTCAATCACATACATTACCGTACTTACTTTAGTGCAGGTAGAATAGTAAAAGAAATAGCAGTCGTCTCCATGGTTAGTCATAGTGAGGCTGGTGTGGGTCTTGATTGGTGTCTATTAGGTTAACAATGGATTCCTGGTTGTCTTTCTGGCCAACAGGACACCCTGCAATCAAGAGGTATGTTCGTTGTACAGCACGGGTCACATTTAAAGCTAATATCAAGACTTAGAAAGACATTACAGGAAATGTAAAGTTATTTGTCTTGCATTGCTCTGCTATAAATTACCTGAGGTGGCAATAGGTGTACACTTTCTTCCTCTTTGGCAGGTTGATGATGTGGTATCCTTGTTTCAGTATGAAGTCCTGGAGGAACACTTGATCCATGAGATAAGAGGAAAATGGGAAGGTGGGTCGCCCAGAGCCCTTATCTCTGTCAGACTGCTTAACATTACTGATGGTGTGTTCAAGTCCTTTTCCTTCATCTATTTATATTTAATTAAAAAGGGGAGTTGCAGCTTGGGGGGGTGGGGGGAGACTAAAACTCAGGTTTCAAAAAGGGCGCAAGTGTAGACTGGTGGGTGGAAAAAACAAATCTTCTTGGGCCAGCTTGAATTTTTGACACTTGGAAACATTTGATTGGCGATAGAGGGAACATGGGTATTTACAGCTGTTGACACCCAAAGCTGACAGGAAAAACATGTCTTCTGCTCATGTATTCTCAAAGACAGGTACGCTATCCGTATCCAGGGATCCCAGCAAAGGGCCAGAGGATGGATTTAAACCTACAAAAATCAATAAAAAAACACTCCCCATGGGACTGAAAGAGGTCGTTATTGCACAAATTGATTAAAGTAGATATATAGTACAACATGATGAAAATGTAATTCCTGTTATAAATCCCCACCTAGTATTGTAGTATCTAGGCACAATTACACATTTAGTTGAAGTAACTCAGAATATAGCTACAAAAGTACAGTTTTAAAAATAATTTAGCGGCAACATTGTAGGACTTGAAAATCAATCAAATTAAAGTGGACACATTTAAAAACTAATCTAAACATGCAAAACAATTAACCTTCAATGTCGGTGAGCAGTTTGAATCGACTAAGCGATGACTACAATAACATTAATATCCAAAAGGCAAGCTATTGAAACACATTAACAACAATTGTAGAAAGGGTAATTCTTACCTACTTGATGGGTTATTTCCAGACGCAGACTTTAATGGCGACGTGTATGTTGCAACAAAAAACTAAACAAAAAACACATAAGCGAATCTTGGCGCGGTTTAAAAGCCACCATTATTAGTCGAAATACAAATAAAAGGTAACCAAGATGAGCTAATCACAATGTATTTTTAAATCCTGGTTTTGTAACCACTATATGGCCAACATAATGCATAATATACAGTTTAAAAGGTTAGGAGAGGTGTAAAATATCGGAAACAGAGGCCTACGTTACGTACACGATTTCTTACCACCTTGACTTTTTATATATTGTACATTTACGAAAACAACGGCACCCAAATGCAGATTTACAGTAGAAACCACCAAACATAAAAGAAAGAAAATAGCGTGAATTACCAGTTTCCAGTTAGAAAAAGGGTTTCTGGGTTAATAGTGACCACAGTTGTTACCGCCGCGATCGGTCTCAGTCAAAATGGCGGCGATGGTGTTTTGCTGGTTAAAAAAAACAAAAAAAAACTTTATTTAACAGTTTTACCGGAAGACCCGATGAGTACATGCATCTAGATCTAGCAATTTGAAATACACACTGTATTTTTGAAAAACATTTGTTTTGTTTTGTATGTAATGTTTTATATGACAATGTTATTGAAATAAAAATGACAAAAAAGAAAACCATAGTAAGAGTGAGGGTGTGCACGCATGCACAGATATTAGTTAACAAAAAATATCATAGAATTGACGTCTAAAAGCGGACACTAATGTATATAGCTGCAGCAATTAAATACACCTAAAATTCATTTATAGTAAAAACGAAGAATGACAAAGAATTTTAATTATTAAAATTAAATTAATGTTTTAATGTTTGCAAAACATTTTTATTGAACTATATAATATATATGATTTGCAGTGCAACTAGTTTAAATAAATGTCACAAAGATGAAACGCAATTATTGTACTTTGTCCACTTAGTGTTGACCCCGCGTGTGGCGACTTTGTAAGGGTGGATTAACTTTTTATTTTGAAAAGTGTAAACAGGATATTACGTGTGTTTCAGTATCCGGCTGCTGACAGCTGTTGCAGTAGTTTCAGTTGTCAACTGGCTTCAGTCCCTCTCGCAGTAGTTTCCTGTCAGTCTTTGAAAGCAGTTATTATTGAAACTATCATTAGTTTCTATTTGACCACCACAACGTAGCAACTTTTCATCTCAATGGACACTGTACAGGTAGGTGAGTTTGCTGTTTACCTGCATGATAGCGGTCAAAGGTTAGCATGTTTCTCGAGAAAGATTTGACTAGCAAGGCAGGGACAGCTAGCTGCTAAGGGATCGTGCAGGTAAGGTAAGCTACTTGTTGAAACCGACTTAGCAGAGCTCAGTAAATATGATTATATGGACGATGATCTTGTATGTCATTGTTAAATGTCATTTTCAAAATCTCTCAATTGTCCTTAGACTGTGATGTCTGGATTTTCTCCGGACCTGGGACCACTGAAAGAACCACTTGGATTCATTCGTGTGCTAGAATGGGTATGCAAAATGTTTACATTTGAATTTGTTCTAATGTATTTGGAGGTGATGGTACTTTTGAAACAAGTTCCCCGTCTTGATTCTTAATCTTAAATAATTCAGTTTAATTAGATCATATTAAAAGTTTCAAGCATACTTGCACTTAAATAGTTCAACATTACCCAAAAGAGTAGAAAGAAGTTGATTTTATTTGATCCAAACTCTGGCTTTTGCGTTTTGAGAAAAATCAATATTATTGTAGCGGTATAATTCAGTCAAGGTGTGGTTCCGCTCCCTTTTTTCATGAAGCTGTGTGCCTCTAAGTCTCCTAAGTCTTTCACCAAGTACTACCTTAGAAAACTCTTGGCTCTCAAAGTACCACCATAATGACCAACATTACAGTTATAAATGATAATTGGGTTATACTTGTATAGCGCTTTTCTACCTTCAAGGTACTCAAAGCGCTTTGACAGTATTTCCACATTCACCCATTCACACACACATTCACACACTGATGGAGGGAGCTGCCATGCAAGGCGCTAACCAGCAGCCATCAGAGGCAAAGGGTGAAGTGTCTTGCCCAAGGACACAACGGATGTGACTAGGAAGGTAGAAGGTGGGAATTGAACCCCAGTAACCAGCAACACTCCGATTGCTGGCACAGCCACTCTACCATACCATAGTATCGTAGTAGACCTAAGTATTCATTCAAAACAAGACAGAGGTTTTATTTAGCAAGTATATTGGTTGATTGGCAACACTAAATTGGCCCTAAAGTGTGAATGTGAGTGTGAATGTTGTCTGTCTATCTGTGTTGTCCCTGCGATGAGGTGGCGACTTGTCCAGGGTGTACCCCGCCTTCCGCCCGAATGCAGCTGAGATAGGCTCCAGCACCCCCCGCGACCCCGAAAGGGACACGTGGTAGAAAATGGATGGATGGATGGATGGATTGTAACATAACAGTTTTTAACAATAACACTGTGTTTAAAAGTAGGAATATAAAACTGTTACATTACAATAATTAACTAAGTGATTTTTTTGGCGTACCACTAGATAGAACACGCATACCACTAGTGTTACCCAAAACACAGTTGGAGAATCAATGTCCTATAGTAAAATAGTTGTTTTTAAAACCTTATAGTGTTACATTGAGCAAGACTACAGAAGACAGCAGACTTGCAAAATTGTAGTCAAGCCTGCTTTTGACATTAGGTGGTTTCTGAGAGTACAGTGATACCCACAGAACTGTAATGTATTTGTGGTGGTGGGTTGATAGTGCTTGACGATATTATCCTCTTCATTTGCAGTATTGGCCATGACACATGTGCATGAAATGGTTAATTCACAATGCTGGGAGATTGTGGGAGAGAGAAAAAAAAACAATAAATTAGACAAATATGTTGAGAATTTCAAACTAACTTTATTCTTTTTGTTGATTTTTTTATTTATTTCACAATTAATAATCACCTGTCAGTGCTTTGGGGTGTGAGAGGGTTTCCACAGTAGCACCTGTTGCTCCTTAAGAAGAGTGAAACATGCTTTCCAGTTTTAAAAAGTATCCAACAAGACCAGAAAAAGTTCATAAATTTTTTGCTAGCTTTTTGGAAAAGGGAGTATCAAGAGAACTGCGGCGACTCGAGCTAAGTTGGCAACACGGATCACTTCTGCTACGTCTTCATATTCTCGGGCAGACCACATGCTTCTGTACGTTAAGAAGCAGGATGCCAACTTGTAGCGACAAGCTACATTCACAGACAGTACCTTTTATAATGTGTTTAAGAGCAAGGGGGAACGGGTATTGGCTGAATCTATTTATAGCGGTCCAAATTTATGTGTGGTCAGTGCGTGTATGGGAAACATTGGAGTTGTGTCAAATGTTACAAAATGTTATACCACTGTTGTTGGTTTGTAGGCCATGCTCTAAATTGTAGAATGTACCCTCAGAATTTGGTGCATTTACACTGAGATTGCTCGAAGGACTTGGTTGAACTGGGCGAGGAATGCAGTCAGTCAGTGTAGGCTAATGAGTAATCTGCAAAGATTCTATAGATAAAAAAAACTTAAGGCATGAGGAATGGACTGGCCATGGCTAATATTGGAAGTGTATTATATTTCTGATGCAGATGGCTGTGCTATGTATTTGCTACAGTGCTCTGTGAAGGGTGTTAGCTTACAGCACAAGCAGCCACAGCCTGCTTTTTAGAATTGCTGTTGTCACCTCGGACTTATGCGCTCGGTAAGGGGGGTTGGGGGGGAACAAAGTCAAGTCAAGTAAAAGCGGAGTGAAAATGTCGCATACATGCACTTTTGTCACCTGTGGAAATTCGCAGAGAAAGGTGTGTTGTTATAACTGTCGCTATCGTCGAATGGAGTGTAGTCAACAACACAATGGGGTTTGCAGTGAGCAATTTGTCATGTATGTATGAATTTAAAAAATAATTGTAAATGTATGTTTATGATGTATTTACTTGTATTATTCTCCATATAAGTACATATGAGCACTTTTTAAAGGAAACTTGAATATTTGGATTTGTGTGTTGTCGTACAACCCCAGGCAAAAATAATGAAACCAGCATGGAGGATGTTCATTCAAATATGTAATTTTGTAGAAATAAAGCGGATAACAGACATGACACAAAACTTTCCATCCATCCATCCATCCAACCATCCATCACAAATGGCAACTTTCTGACTATAAGATACACTAAAATACAGCAAGAAAATACATTGTGGTGGTCAGTAACAGTTACATTTTTAGATCAATCAGAGTGTAAAATATTGAATCACTTAATTCTGAAGAAAAAAATATGGAATCCTTAAAACAAACAAAAAACACCCCAACACACCACTAGTACTTGTTGCACCACCTCTGGTTTTTCTAACAACTTGCAGACTCTGAGGCATGGACTTTATGGGTGACAAACAGCACTCTTTATCAATGTTGCTCCTACTTTCTTTGATTGCTATTGTCAGATCTTGTCATGGACCATTGTCTTCAGTTTTCACTACACATTTTACAACTTTGGTTTGGATTAAGATCTGGACTATTTGCAGGCCATGCCATTGCCCTTATGTATCTTTCTTGAAGGAAAGTGTTTACACTTTTTGCTCTGTGGCAAGATGCATTATCATCTTTAAAAAATGATGTCACCATCCCAAACATCCTTTTAATAGATGAAATGAGAAAATTGTCTAAAAGGTCAATGTAAACTTGTGCATTTATTGAAGATGTAATGACAGCCATCTCCTCAGTGCCATAACCATCACTGAATATGTCCTTCATGCAGTCATCTGTAGTCCACGATTGCTTTTCCTCAGCCCATTGTAATTTTGTTTTTTTCTGTTTAGATGTTAATGACACCTTTCGTTGAGCTTTTCTGTATTTCAATCCCATTTCCTTTTGGTAGTTTCTTACAGTTTGGTCACAGATGGTGACTCCAGTGTCTGCCCATTTGTTCTTCATTTGTTTTGCTGTGCATTTTCTGCTTATAAGACATTGCTAGAAGTTTTCTGTATTGACACCTTAATGTTTTCCTTGGTCTCCCAATATGCTTGCCTTTTACAACTTTCCAATGTTGTTTGGGCTTTTTAGATTTGAGACACATATATCTGTGAACAATCCGCATATCTTGCAATATTACATGATGATTTGCATTCTTAAAAAAGTTTGATAATCTTCTCCTCCTTTAATTGACATATAGTGTTGCAGCCATGATTCATGTCAATCCACCTGGTGTAACAGCACTCCAGGGTGTGAACACTCCTTTTTAACTGCAGACTAATGAACATACGGTATTTCATGTGATGCAGGTGTTATCTTAGGAAATTCAAATTTACAGGATAAGTCCATAATTTTTTTACTTTGTTCGATCTAAAAATGAAACTTACTGATTAAGCCAATTTATATTCTTGATTTATTTTAGTGTTTTTTCAGGCCAGAAAGTTGCCATTTGAAATTACTATAGTTGTGTGTTATGTCTGTAAGCTGTTTTTTTCTACAAAATGAAATAGCTGAATGAACATTCTCCAACTCTGGTAATTCCATAATTTTTGCCAGGGGTTGTATATCTTGTATGCTGCAATCTTTAGCATCAATAAATGTTAATAATAAAATACATCATATTATTTATGTATTTTGCTCATTTAAAGCAAATGCCGGTGCATTAATTTCATAGACGTATCACAACATTCTCTTTTCCCTTAAACAACACTGACTACAACTCATGCAGATAGTGAGAGACAACAAACTTAATAAAACAAACACTGACTGTACCATGTCTGCTCTCAGTGGGATGACTGATGAGATGTTCATATCTTCCCGTTGAAATGAATATTTAACCATAATCTTCACGAAGGGTTAAAAAAAAAAAGGTGGGTGCAAATGAGCGTCTGTTTGTGTCTTTCTCGCCATCTTCCAGTCTAAATTGGCTGTCAAAGTTGACCAACCTCCTGGTTGATGGCCACAATTTTCTACTATGCAGATGAGAGGCATGATTTATAATCTAGAATGAACTTTTACCAGCTCAGAGGTGAGAGAGCATCTCTCCAGCTCATGTCAGTATAGCAGCTTAAGCTAGTACCCCTCTCTCTGTAATCAATGCGCCACTAAAAATAGGTCCTTAACTTTGGCGCTTATAATAGCAATATCGCCAATACTTGGTTAATATTCAGGTCACAAAATGTAAATGGAGTATTGTTGGCGGGTATTGGATAGGTATTTAGAGGGCTTTGTGGGCAGAATAGAGGAGCTCCTGTTGACTCCATTGTTTTGCTGACGTTTATTCACGATTTACAATGCATTAACAAGAAAAACAAATGTGTTCTTGTCTTAGGTAAGGATTGTGAATGATAGCCAAAATACCCAAAAAAGTGCACTTCCACTTTCCCCCTCACATTCATATATTTATTATGATATCTGGTCTGTATAGTCACTTCTAAACCTTTAAAAAATAATGACATCTGCACTGCTGAGTAGAAATAAAAAGTATCCATAAATAAATGTTTGCCCACCAAGTCAATACCGGATGTCAATCCATCCATCCTGGGTTCTTAAGGGTATCTCAGCTGTATTCGGGCGGAAGGCGGGTTACACCCTGGACAAGTCGCCACCTCATCACAGGGCCAACACAGATAGACAGACAACATTCACACTCAGATTCACACACTAGGGCCAATTTAGTGTTGCCAATCAACCTATCCCCAGGTGCATGTCTATAGAGGGGAAGAACATGCAAGCTCCACACAGAAAGACACAGAGCCCAGGGATCGAACCCAGGACCTTCGTATTGTGCGGCACATGCACTAACCCCTGTACCATCGTCCTACCCTAAAACTGGAAGTGTTTTTGGTCAGATGGTTGAAACCCAGCAGTTCCAGAGATATCCTTTGAGTAAAATTAGAACAGCATGGCGCAGTAATGAGTTTGGACGTGGGGCTGGGGCTGGCGGCTTGCATACTGCAAATGTATTCCTTCGTAGATGCAAAGATTTGGTTAAATAAAGACATCAATAGAAATAAACTACAACCTGGAACAAAATATTACTGCCATTAGAAAGAGTCATAACTGTGTGCCACAAAAAATGTACTGTATCTTCAAATACAGTAGTACCTCATTTTACAAGCTGAATTGGTTTCACGACGGCGCTCATATCCAAACACACAAAGAGTTGTATTTCGAAATAGAGCCGCCCTTTGAAATGAATTAAGATCGATTTAATCCGTGCTTGCCCAATCAAAACCACACAATTTAACGTGTAATGTAATTTAATGTAACATGCCTTTTTAAAAAGAAAAATACATTTTAGATAAGAGATATTATTTGTAAAACAATACAACACAATGTAGTACAAACAACTATAATAGATTTATAGGGATGTAATAATATTGTACATTATTGCATGAGAGCGGACTTATTTAGCCGTCTCCTTCAAGCTGCTTCTCCTTTGTGTAAGAGTAGTAATTGTTGTTGCTTATGTTGCACAAGGACGTCTTTGCATGACGGACCTGAGGCCTGATTTGACAGCAAGCGATATATGTCTGTGTACCAAGGGTTATATTGCTCGATCATCCAGTTTGTAGAGTTAGGTGACAGAACAAACTGAAACACGTCGAACACACATCATCAGCAGCTTCTCCATATTTTCATGGTTAAATGTCCGCCCTTTGATGTCCTTGGCTGTAATGTGCTCAGGTTGCCTTGCTGGGTCGGCTACACAGGTTTTAATTGGCTCTCCTTTAGGGCTGCACAATTAATCGACAGTGAGGTGTCAATTAGTGCGATAAATAACCGCAACAGGGTGAGGTTTTTTTTTTCTCGGCTGTAACCGACATTTGAGTGACAGACATGTTGGCCAATCAAAATAGTTGAGCCTTGCGTTTGTTCATCTTTCGCTTAAAATAGGGAAAAAGAGGTCTCACTCTGTGCATCGCTCTCAGCACCTGAGCGCGTTTATTTAATAGTAGAATTAACGGAACGCAGTGAGCCCTCTTTTCAGTCATCCACAATATGGCCACGTTTACGTTACACACCAAATCTGATATTTTTTTGCCCTCAAGTGACACAGATCTGGAAGTGCTTCAAATCTGATCTTTTGCAATCAGATTCAGGCCACATCAGGAGGTAGTTATGAATCTGATTGAAATATGATCTTTTCAAATGTGACTTCAGTCCAAACGCAATGTGACCCGAATGTGACTTTTTCGTCAGCTTTGGGCGAGCTGTCCTTTGTGTGCGTCGGATAGAAGTAGTCACCAGCGGAAGTAGATAATTTCATCACGACATCCGGTTTCGGTATGCAAAGTCTATTTAAGACGACCATAATTTTCGGTGCATCACTTTTCAATAGTGCGCAAATAATAAGCTCTATGCAATATATGAATATATATTTTGATTCCGAAGAAATAACGATTGTTGAAGGACCGGAACTGACGCTGTGGCGCATTTGCTTACATGGGAGTTGAAAAATAAAGCTGCCATAGATCCATGCTGATGTCCATGTCTCCTCTACTTAAAGGCCTACTGAAATGATTTTTTTTATTTAAACGGGGATAGCAGATCCATTCTATGTGTCATACTTGATCATTTCGCGATACTGACATATTTTTGCTGAAAGGATTTAGTAGAGAACATCGACGATAAAGTTTTGGTCGCTGATAAAAAAGCCTTGCCTGTACCGGAAGTAGCGTGACGTCACAGGCTGAAGGGCTCCTCACATTTCCCCATTGTTTACAATGCAGCGAGAGCGATTCGGACCGAGAAAGCGACGATTACCCCATTAATTTGAGCGAGGATGAAAGATTTGTGGATGAGGAACGTGAGAGTGAAGGACTAGAGTGCAGTGCAGAACGTATCTTTTTTCGCTCTGACCGTAACTTAGGTACAAGGGTTCATTGGATTCCACACTTTCTCCTTTTTCTATTGTGGATCACGGATTTGTATTTTAAACCACCTCGGGTACTATATCCTCTTGAAAATGAGAGTCGAGAACGCAAAATGGACATTCACAGTGACTTTTATCTCCACGACAATACATCGGCGAAGCTCTCTAGCTACGGAGCTAACGTGATAGCATCGGGCTTAAATGCAGATAGAAACAAAAGAAATAAACCCCTGACTGGAAGGATAGACAGAAAATCAACAATACTATTAAACCATGGACATGTAACTACACGGTTAATGCTTTCCAGTCTGGCGAAGCTTAACAATGCTGTTGCTAACGACGCCATTGAAGCTAACTTAGCTACGGGACCTCACGGAGCTAACGTGATAGCATTGATTGATTGAGACTTTTATTAGTAGAAGTACATATTCCGTACAATTGACCACTAAATGGTAACACCCGAATAAGTTTTTCAACTTGTTTAAGTCGGGGTCCACTTAAATTGATTCATGATACAGATATATACTATCAGATATATACTATCATCATAATACAGTCATCACACAAGATAATCACATTGAATTATTTACATTATTTACAATCCGGGGTGTGGAGGGGGTGGGGGGTTAGGTTTGGTTGTTATCATCAGTCATCAACAATTGAGAACAGAGAAATGGATATTGGAACAGTGTAGGTCTGACTTGGTAGGATATGGACAGCAAGTAGTGGACATAGAGAGAGAGAGAGAGAGAGAGAGAGAGAGAGAGAGAGAGCATCTGGCTTAAATGCAGATAGAAACAAAATAAATAAACCCCTGACTGGAAGGTTAGACAGAAAATCAACAATATTATTTAACCATGGACATGTAACTACACGGTTAATGCTTTCCAGCCTGGCGAAGCTTTACAATGCTGTTGCTAACGACGCCATTAAAGCTAACTTAGCTACGGGACCTCACAGAGCTAACGTGATAGCATCGGGCTTAAATGCAGATAGAAACAAAAGAAATAAACCCCTGACTGGAAGGATAGACAGAAAATCAACAATACTATTAAACCATGGACATGTAACTACACGGTTAATGCTTTCCAGCCTGGCGAAGCTTAACAGTGCTGTTGCTAACGACACCATTGAAGCTAACTTAGCTACGGGACCTCGTCAGAGCTATGATAAAAACATTAGCGCTCCACCTACGCCAGCCCTCATCTGCTCATCAACACCCGTGCTCACCTGCGTTCCAGCGATCGACGGAGCGACGAAGGACTTCACCCGATCATAGATGCGGTCGGCGGCTAGCATCGGATAGCGCGTCTGCTATCCATCTCAAAGTACTCCTGGTTGTGTTGCTGTAGTCCGCTGCTAATACACCGATCCCACCTACAGCTTTCTTCTTTGCAGTCTTCATGGTTCATTAAACAAATTGCAAAAGATTCACCAACACAGATGTCCAGAATACTGTGGAATTTTGCAATGAAATCAGAGCTTTTTGTATTGGATCCAATGGGGTCCGAATACTTCCGTTTCAACCATTGACGTCACGCGCATACGTCATCATACATAGACGTTTTCAACCGGAAGTTTCGCGGGAAATTTAAAATTGCACTTTATAAGTTAACCCGGCCGTATTGGCATGTGTTGCAATGTTAAGATTTCATCATTGATATATAAACTATCAGATTGCGTGGTCGGTAGTAGTGGGTTTCAGTAGGCCTTTAAGATGTTCAATATTTATTTTTAGAAAAATTGTTCCTGATAGAATGAGTCAATTTTGTTATTTGGTTGTTTATTTATTTAGGATAACAAAGTTATTTACTTTCTAATCATAGTACAATGGTAAAAAACCCTTCTACAGTAATGAGAAATACAATTGTATATCCTTTTAAATGATTACTTGCATTATTATATATTATGATTACATAATATTATAAACGCTGTATAGTTTTTATTGATTATTCATAAGTTTAAGAGCATTCTGTAGACAAAAAGCTGAGTCTGTCTGCATAAAGCCAAATATTTATTTTTAAAGTAAATTATTGCTATCGTTCTAATGTGTGGCACCTTGAAACAAGAATATGTTGATTGACAGTCTAAAAGTAACATTTTACTACATATTTTTGCAGATTTATGCATTTTTATGTATGATATATCCATCCATTTTCTACCGCTTGTCCCTTTCGGGGTTGCGGAGGGGGCGCTGGAGCCTATGCGGGGTACACCCTGGACAAGTCGCCACCTCATCACAGAGCCAACACAGATAGACAGACAACATAAAAATCGCAATTCGAATTGCAATCACAATTTTGGAGAGAAAATTCGCAATTAGGTGATTTTTCTCAAAATCGTGCAGTTCTACTTGCCTTTGCACTCGCTTTCTCAGTTCCAGTAGTTGGAGGGAATGGTTAACATAACAAGCAGAGAGAAAATCTGAACATTTTACTTGGGCCACATATAAATTTAGGATAGGGATGTAACAATATAAGAATTTCATATCACGGTTATTGTTGCCAAAATTAGTTATTATTATCACGGTATTGTTGAATGTACTCGAAAAGTACTCATGCAAACTTAGAACCAAGTTGTATTCAAACAAACTAAATACAATAAATATATATCCACACAATTTACTTTCTTGGCAGACAAAATATGTTATGTGATAGTACTGTTTCGGCTACTTAAGAGCCATGTTAATTTTTTCGAGTGTCTAAATATGTTTATTTTCTTTTATTTTATGTTTTATTTTGTATTTTTTTTGATAAAGGAAAAAGAACGTGTTTGGTGCGTCATGTCCGGTTTTTGTGACGTCATGCACATTACGTCATATTGCTTTGATTACAGATCGATCTCTGCGAACACAGTCTGTAGAATTAATGTGCAAAATTGAATATCTTTGTTGCTCAGACAGTGATGTGTTTACCAGTTTAGATTGGGGTATGTGGTTTCTTAATTGGGAAGGACGTTAATGGCTTTTGTTTCCGAGTTAGCATTTAAGATAGCTAACGCTAGCTTGCTTCTCCAGTAATTGAGCAGTGTCCCCTGAGTTAATCAAATTGTTATCAAATTTAAAGTGGTAAACCCAACCGTGGGAAATGTTACCGTTGTTTATCATCATACTGTTTATCTTTACATCTCCACCACTGTATTGGGATTACTGTATATGCAGGGTGTTGGTCCACAAGTACATTGAGTATGTGTGTGACAAGACACTGCTTGCCTGTTTAATTGTGTGAATGTCTGAGGCACAATTTAGCAACTGTTTCATGATATGTTCACAAGGAGCAACACTATACACTTATACAGTGTTTATATGTATTATTAAATATTCATGTTTGTGAAAATGCTCTCATCCTCTGTTAAAATGAGTAGCACAGATTTATAATTAAATGTATGTATTTTATTTAGATGGTAGGCTACTAAGGCACATGAATTTTATAGTACTGCATGTCATAGATGACTTACTAGATGATCATGTGGGAGTTGCTCCAATTACATACCGTTAGTTGCAGATCGATGGTAACAAGAATAACTAGAAAAGCAGTCGCAGACCAGGCCAAAAGCAAAGAATCCTTTGAAAAAATCCTAAATCCAGACAATGATGCGGATCACCGAAAATCATTTGTCCCTTATTTCATTCCAGACATTTCCTTTAAAGGCCTACTGAAATGATTTTTTTAAATTTAAACGGGAATAGCAGATCCATTCTGTGTCATACTTGATCATTTCGCGATATTGCCATATTTTTGCTGAAAGGATTTAGTAGAGAAAATCGACGATAAAGTTCGCAACTTTTGCTCGCTGATAAAAAAAGCCTTGCCTGTACCGGAAGTAGCGTGACGTCACAGGAGCTAGTATTCCTCACAATTCCCCATCGGACCGAGAAAGTGATGATTACCCCATTAATTTGAGCGAGGATGAAAGATTCGTAGATGAGGAACGTTACAGTGAAGGACTTGAGAGACAGTGATGGACGTATCTTTTTTCGCTCTGACCGTAACTTAGGTACAAGCTGGCTCATTGGATTCCACACTCTCCTTTTTTTATTGTGGATCACGGATTTGTATTTTAAACCACCTCGGATACTATATCCTCTTGAAAATGAGAGTCGAGAACGCGAAATGGACATTCAGTGCCTTTTATCTCCACGACAATACATCGGCGAAATGCATTAGCTACGAGCTAACGTGATAGCATCGTGCTTTAACTGCATATAGAAACAAAAAAATAAACCCCTGACTGGAAGGATAGATAGAAAATCAACAATACTATTAAACCGTGGACATGTAAATACACAGTTAATGCTTTCCAGGCTGGCGAAGGTTAACAATGCTGTGCTAACGACGCCATTGAAGCTAACTTAGCAACTTAGCAACGGGACCTCACAGAGCTATGCTAAAAACATTAGCTCTCCACCTACGCCAGCCAGCCCTCATCTACTCATCAACACCCGTGCTCACCTGCGTTCCAGCGATCGGCAGAAGGACGAAGGACTTCACCCGATGCGTTTGGCGGCCCGGAGACGTAGGAAGTCAAGGTGAGGTCGGCGGCTAGCGCGGCTAGCACTCCAACAAAGTCCTCCTGGTTGTGTTGCTGTAGTCCGCTGCTAATACACCGATCCCACCTACAACTGTCTTCTTTGCAGCCTTCATTGTTCATTAAACAAATTGCAAAAGATGTCCAGAATACTGTGGAATTATGAAATGAAAACAGAGCTTTTTGTATAGGATTCTACGGGTACCATAACTTCCGTTACTCTGACTTCGTCACACGCATACGTCATCATACCGCGACGTTTCAGCCGGATATTTCCCGGGAAGTTTTAAATGTCACTTTATAAGTTAACCCGGCCGTATTGGCATGTGTTGCAATGTTAAGATTTCATCATTGATATATAAACTATCAGACTGCGTGGTCGGTAGTAGTGGCTTTCAGTAGGCCTTTAAAGTTTCATCAAAAAGTCTCCCAGAACTTTTTGACTGATGTTGCTTACAAACTTAGCCCTGGCAATTGCATAACCTATTAGCGGAGGTAACTAACAATTGGCCAACACAGTTCTGGTCACCAAGGTTAAATTGACGAAGCATTAGAATGTCCTTCTCTAGATTATAGAACACGGTGCTCATACAACCTGTAAACATGGATACAGGCCAAGATCTACGGTCTTTCAAAGTGAGAGTGGTCGACCTCATGTAGAAAAGATTGTGTGGAAAGCTTGTGTGTCTGAGTATTAGCACAGTTACTCGCTGCCCAGGCTACAGGGTTTATTTGGGGTGCTGCTTGGGTGGGTCAAACAAGGCTGAGATGAAAGCTGAGCGATGGTTTACAGCTCCAGACATACTTGAAAGTTGAAACTCATCCCTGAAAACACAAAGCTGGACACTCACCGTGCTGCTATGTTTAACAACACTTATTTCTTCATGCAGTAGGGGTGTAACCATACGCCATCATCACTAGGACTGCAGCTATTGATTATTTTAGTAATCGAGTAATTTATCGATAAATTTGTTTGATCAGTTGAGTAATCGGATAAAACACGATTTATAGCTTCAATATGTATTTTAGGGGAAGTAATTAAAATAAACAATAATTGTTCTGCTTTGTATAACCTTGCTTCTTTTTCTCCAACAGTGCACAACATCAACATTAAAATTACACTATTAACATGTGTGCATTGATAAAAATGGAAAACAATAAAATAAATCTCTAGTGTGCTCCAATGCTATGTCCACATATTTAAACTTCCAGGCACTCCATGCAGTCCGGAATTTATACATTTTCGTTAGTTACACTCTATCGATCCAACTATTTTCTACTGCGTGTCCCTCTCGGAGGCACGGGGGGCTGGATCCTATCCCGGCTGCACTCGGGCAGAATGTGGGGTACACCCTGGACAAGTCACTACCTCTTTAAAAATGTATAATCGATTTACAATCGAATTGTAGACCCTAAATGGTCATTAAATTGTGAGGTGTTCAAAGATTCCTACCTCTACTAATTAGTCACAACATGTAAGAAGACCAGCTTTCATTTTAACAGATGACAACATACATTACATTTTGAAGATGAAACACTTTTAATGCACAACATAATGGTCAAATGTGCTTATTTGTTCAGAGAACACACACAGAAACATAAACTTGGTGTATGTGTAGCATCAATAAGCCCTGTGCTCCCTCCATGCAGAATCTGTTTACATAGTGCGTTCAAGTGCACGACGTATCACCACTGTACTGCTTTTCATTTTTATTCACACACCTTATGACAATTAGGGGGTTGGCATACCACACTTTGAGAACCCAGGCAGTAAGGGAACAAAGTGCAAAACATGAAAAACTGCAAACTGCTAGCATGTAATACTAGAAAAAAGGCACTTCTCAAGAAAAAAATTAAAATGATATAATTTAATTGGTACTTGGCTCCCCAAAACAGCACCATTTTTACTTGTAATATGTTCAGTTTCAGTTTATTTCGAACATGCATACGATACAATGTAATGCATCACACAATTCCAGTTGTTTCATTACAGCACATCCGAAAAGGAGTAGGAAGAAGCAGAGCTTATCCTACCCCTTTTCATACCATATCAATTATATCCAATTTCCTTGTTCTCTGTAACAGAACAGTGAACAAATAAATAATATACCATAGTAAGCATACAAATATTAAATACATAAATAATAATTGTCTCAATTAAAAAAAAGGTAAAAAAATGTTGCTTTTAATAAAGAAAAACAAATAGATTTCGATAAGAAATACTGTTTGAAAGTCAATACAATAAATATTTCCATTGTTACACCACAGAGGAGACACCTGCAGATGTCCGCTCCGAAAATATGAATGTTGTACATTATTATCTTTGGAGGACTTAGTCGCATATTTTACAGAAAATAATTTGGAATACTTTGAGAATTAGGTCCTGTATTGTAGAGAAAAATAGTTTTAATCTTTGGAAGTATAAATTATACATTCAAGAACTTTTTTTTATTTTTTTTTGTAATCTTTCGAGTATTAGGTTGTGCATTTTCAAGATAAAAGTTTTCATCTTTATAAAGCTATATTATAGATTTTCGAGAAATTTAAAGGATTAAGTTGTATATTTTCAAAAAAAAATACATATTTTGAGGATTATCTATCAATCAATGAATCAATGAATAAAAGTTCATTTGTATAGCCATTAACCAGAGGTGCCTCGAAGGGCTGCACAAACGACAATGACATAATTCATGATAATCTGAGAGTCCAGTCCATTGGTGCAAGCAGAGAGTTGTAGGAGGTCTCCATCCAGGTCATAGAGAAGTGGTCCACACCAGGTCATGATTTAGAATAGGTAGCACTTCCTCCAGACCAGTATCTCTCAAGGGATTATCCGTGGCCATCTGGTAATCTCTCCTTGCAGGAGAGGGGGCAAAAAAGAGAGAGAAGTGGCAGGTCAACTGGTCCAAAACAGAGTCCATTTAAAAGCTACAGTATCTGGATGAGTTTTAAGGTGGGACTTAAATGCTTCTACTGAGGTGGCATCTACAACTGTTGCCGGTAGGGCATTCTAGAGTACTGGAGCCTGAATAGAAAACGCTGTAGAATAGAGCCTGCAGACTTTTTTGCGGCTCTGGGAATCATTAACAATCTGGCATTCTTGGAACGTAGGTTTCCATACGTAACCTAGATAAGATGAAGCTAAACCGTTTAATATTTTCTACACAAGTAATAAAACCTCAAAGTTGCATCTTAAGTGTACCGTGAGCCAGTGCAGGTGGGCCAGTATAGGCGTAATATGATGGAACTTTCTTTTCCTAGTCAAAAGTCGAGCAGCCGCATTTTAAACCAACTGTAATATTTTAATGCTGGACATGGGGAGGCCCAAAAATAATACAATAATTACAGTAATCAAGACGAAATGTAACAAACGCATGGATAATGATCTCAGCGCCACTGATAGACAAAATGGGGAAAATACTGTAATCTTTCAGAGTTGACAGCATGCGATAAATGTATGTCTTTGTAGTCATGTTCTCCATTTCTATTGAACAGTTTCAGTACGGTGAGACAGGGGTTAGTGCGTGTGCCTCAAAATAAGAAGGTTCTGGGTTCGATCCCCGGGCTTTCTTGTCTTTCTGTGTGAAGTTTGCATGTTCTCCCTGCGACTGCGTGGGTTCCCTCTGGGTACTCCGGCTTCTTCTCACCTCCAAAGAGATGCACCTGGGGATAGGTTGATAGGCAACACTAAATTGGCCCTTGTGTGTGAATGTGAGTGTGAATGTTGTCTGTCTGTGTTTTGGCCCTGCAATAAGGTGGCAACTTGTCCAGGGTGTACCCTGCCTTCCCCCCGAGTGAAACTGGTATAGGCTCTAGCACCCCATGCAACCCAGAGAAGGACAAGCGGTAGAAAATGGATGAATGGATGGCGTTTCAGCACACTTTAATTTCTCCTTATCCACTGGCCTTTGTTTAGATATTTCATCAGGAAGTGTTTCTAAACAGGAGACTTTTAATAAGAGAAGAGGGTTTTCAAGCTTTGGCTTCTCCTTGGCACTAGCTTACTTCGAAGGTTGAACTCCAATTCAACATTTATGTTTAGTTCTGTTTATGTACAACATGCCCACAGTGAATTCCAGAGTCTTAATAGTAGATACTGTGTCTGTCTGCATGCCATAGTTAGTTTTTTTTTTTTAGAACACTTTGTTTTTTGTTTTTAGTCACCTTTTAAAATGTTGTAACCTACCACAATCAAAGGCTTGATGAATTCCAGCGTCTTTTGTGTTGTCTTGACTCAAAGAAGGCTGGCAGAGTTGGAATATGTCTATGTGACATACTTATTGTTCTGCACAGTTCAAAGGTTAGAGGAAATCATGTGAAATCTCTTGTGCTTGCCTTTTTCTGTGCTGTCAGCATAATTTAAGCGCTTGCTTTCTACCCTAAAAAAGAAGCTGTTTTGTTCACACGTTTCAGTGTTGTGCATTCATTATATCCATAATATATTTAAACAAAGTATATTATCAACAGCATTTGTTAACTTCAAAACACATGATAGACATTCCCTCTAAAAGGAAACATTAATATATATAATATATATTCCCATATAATACACATTACATGTATTTGTCCATCGTGAGACCAAAAAGTTTGTTGTTATGACCTTTTCTCCTTCCAACTGAAAATCTTCAATCAAGGACGATCTATCACTGGGTTTGCATGTTCGATAATGTGACCTAGACGCACTTTGACTTTGTGGGCTTAGGTCCCTTTATGTGATCTTGACGTTGGTCAGTTATGCGTACGTGCGTGCGAGTGTATATATACTGTTTTTTAATTTTTTTATTAATATCAACTAGGGCTGCAACTAACGATTAATTTGATAATCGATTAATCTGTCGATTATTAGTTTGATTAATCGATTAATAATCGGATAAAAGAGACAAACTACATTTCTATCCTTTAGAGTATTTTATTGAAAAAAACAAGCATACTGGCACCATGTTCTGGTGCAGCATACACCAATAATAACACAGAAATGTAACTCATCAGATCAGAACTGAATCAGATATTGTACACGTTTCTGTTGTGAATAATAAATTATTCATTTTAGGCTGCCTCTGAATAATAGCATGAAATATTCCAGCACCTTCATAACGTTTAGTTATACTAAAGCGTCACTCAAATCTAAATAGATTGATATAGCTTTATCGGCCCGGCTACATTGATCCATTATGAAACCAACCTGAGATATTTCTGTCCGTTACGTTTATTTCGAAATTGGTAACCGTGCGTTTTCTCTCTCAAAACGGAGTCAAATGTGCCGGAGACACATTATCAGCCCCGCGTTGCAACAAAGGCATAACTTTAAAGTTACTTAAGTTAAAGTTAAAGTTACTTAAGCTGAACTCATGAATGCCTGTTGCCACTATGGACTTAAAAAGTTACGTACCATGAGTTCCTCCCTTCATCCATGGCTCCAACATTTTTCCTTTTGCAGGTGCTTCTGAAGCAATGTTGTACTTCCGTGCCATTTTGCAGGAAACGCTCTTCTTTGAAGTCTTTAAAGTAAAGTGTTTCCACACTTTTGACGACTTAGGTCGTACACTTTTCTCCATTGAAGCAATAACCTCAAGATGTTTCTCCGCTAAACTATCGGTAGTGTTTTCCTGCACCATTTTTCGAATGTTTCCAGCAAAGGAGACGACGTCGTCACGTGAGCTGCACATGACCATCATTGGCTAGCTTACGCCACCTCACGAGACGTAGCCTCACCGCCGCCCTGGCGCTGTTTTGTACTGTTTTTGTACTTATTTTGTACTTATTTTGATTATTGTTTCTCAGCTGTTTATAAATGTTGCAGTTTATAAATAAAGGTTTATAAAACAAAAAAAACAACAACAAAAAAATTACAAAAAAAAAAGAAGAAGAAAAAAAAAAAGCCTCCGCGCATGCGCATAGCATAGTTCCAACGAATCGATGAATGAATTAATCGCCAACTATTTTGATAATCGATTTTAATCGATTTAATCGATTAGTTGTTGCAGCCCTAATATCAACGTGTCAGCTTTTTGTCACTACATGATGCCTTTATTATTTTTACATTTTGATGGAGGGAGGTATTTAAAAAAAAAAAAAATTTATTCATGTTTTTAAATAATGTACATTTATGTGTACATGTAGATGCTGTATCGGGACAGAGCCATTAAGAGTTTGAGCAGAAATAAGTCGTATAGGAATTAACTATACACAATAAAACATTAACAACATGATGTGTCACTTGAATGGTTTTTGAAGTAACACCTTTGTGACATGAAAAAACACAAGAAATGTAAAAAACATGGCGTTTATTTTTTGAAATTAATATAAAACATCGAGAGGAGCCAGATGAGGTGGTTCGGGCATCTGGTCAGGATGCCACCCGAACGCCTCCCTAGGTAGGTGTTTAGGGCACGTCCGACAGGTAGGAGGCCACGGGGAAGACCCAGGACACGTTGGGAAGACTATGTCTCCCGGCTGGCCTGGAGAAGAGCTGGACGAAGTGGCTGGGAAGAGGAAAGTCTGGGCTTCTCTGCTTAGGGTGCTGCTCTCGCGACCCAACCTCGAATAAGCGGAAGAATATGGATGGATGGATGGATGGATAAAACTCAAAGCAGTTTGGCTAATGAAGATAAAGTCAAATAAACAAGCTTTGTTCTTCTCCAACGCCTCCTATCAGTACAACAGTTTGGCCAACATAAATAAAGAGTGACACCTCTCACAACGAATACACAATATTCACAGCCAGCATTCAATTCGATGAGATGACAAAACATTTTAACTAGTATTGATGTTATTTAAACACTGGTATAGTGTGCAGTTAAATAAAGGACAAGTGATCATCCTAGTAAACAAACTAAAGACTAAATAAAAAAGTTGTGACAACGTTCACGACACATTGCCTGCTGCATGTTTCCTCAGGTCATTAACTCTCAGTCACAGCAGCTGATGGACGCTGTATTGAGAAAATGAAAGCAACATCACCATTTTCTCCTTCGCTGTATACTTTAAGGGTGGGGACAAGTGCGTCTGTCTCCAATATTGTCCACACCTGTCTCCATCTAAACACAGCAGTGCGCTCTTAAAAGCACGCCGGGAAGCGAGGGAAAATTACGAAAAACCAAGCGCTTGGCTCTGTTTACTTCGAGGGGAAATTATACGTACATGTATGTGTATGTATACATACACATACATGATACACGTATGTATACATACATACTGTATACATGTATGTATACATACACATACATTACATGATACATACATAGTGTATACATGTACTGTATGTGTACATACACATACATGTATGTATACATACACATACTGTACATGTATGAATACAAACACACATGTATGTATACATACACATACATGTATGTATACATACACATACATGATACATGCATGTATGTATACATATGTGTATGTATACATACATGTATGTATACATGTATGTATATGTATGTGTATATGTATGTATACATGTATGCAGAGGTGGGACCAAGTCATTGTTTTGCAAGTCATAAGTAAGTCTCAAGTCTTTGCCCTCAAGTCCCGAGTCAAGTCCCGAGTCAAGACAGGCAAGTCCAGAGTCAAGTCCAAAGTCAAGACTGGAAAGTCTCAAGTCAAGTCCCAAGTCCTGCATTTTGAGTTTCGAGTCCTTTCAAGTTATTTTAAACACAGACTAATATATTTACACAGATGCTTTTAAAACGCTGTATTTATTTATTAAAACAAGTGCATTTGAAATTTCAGGAAAAAAAAATAGTGCTGACATTGCACTTCATAATAGCACTATTAACCAGTCATTTTAAACATTTAACTCATTCCTTTACAGAATAAACACATTTGAAAAAAAAGTGCACATGTACTCATTTGCACAAAAGTGTTAACATTGTATTTCCATGGCATATTGCATTGTAACTAGTTCCACAGCAGTTTCTATATGTTCTTACCTTATCTCATTGATCTCATCTCGTTAGCAGTGAGTTTACAGCCTCACTGATTTAACTACACAGCAAATAAAATGTACGTTACTTAGCCAATAAACGTTAGCTTACATTCAAAACTTACCCTTCTTTGTGCATCTTCAAATGTCGAACGGAATTGGAAGTTGTTGCGTCTCTGTCTGTAATCTTCGAACCGCATGTTTTGCATACTGCAATTCCTTTTTTGTTGACCAACTCGTAGTTTTAATGCCCAAAGAAAACTATTTTTGCCATAATTTTTCCTCACTGTCGCGTTGTTAGACAGCTCTTCTTCGTTGGTTGTCCTGCAATTTGATTGGATGAATGCTGTGGGATGAAAACAACGTGGATATAATTTGATTGGATATTGTACTGACAGGCAGTACACACGCTGACAGACACACGTACACAATGAAAGATACAGAGCGCTCCTGAACAACTTTTTAATCTTTGGGTTTTAGTGAAAGTAGCAAGTCTTGTCAAGTCAAAAGGCTCAAGTCCAAGTGAAGTCACAAGTCATTGATGTTAAAGTCTTAGTCGAGTTGCAAGTCTCTTTACATTTTGTCAAGTCGAGTCTAAAGTCACCAAATTCATGACTCGAGTCTAAGTCATGTGACTCGAGTCCACACCTCTGCATGTATGTATACATGTATGTATATGTATGTATACATGTATACCTGTATATATTAGGGGTGTGGGAAAAATCGATTCGAATTAGAATTGCGATTCTCACGTTGTGCGATTCAGAATCGATTCTCATTTTTAAAAAATCGTGGTTTTTTTTGTTTTTTTTCATATTTTAAAATTGTTTATTTTTTTATTTTTTTTAATTAATCAATCCAACAAAACAATACACAGCAATACCATAAGAATGCAATCCAATTCCAAAACCAAACACGACCCAGCAACACTCAGAACTGCAATAAACAGAGCAATTGAGAGGAGACACAAACACGACACAGAACAAACCAAAAGTAGTGAAACAAAAATGAATATTATCAACAACATAACAATATTATCAACAATGTAACAATATTAGTTACAATTTCAACATAGCAGTGATTAAAAATCCCTCATTGACATTATCATTAGACATTTATAAAAATAATTAAAAAAGAACAATAGTGTCACAGTGGCTTACACTTGCATCGCATCTCATAAGCTTGACAACTCACTGTGTCCAATATTTTCACAAAGATAAAATAAGTCATATTTTTGGTTCATTTAATAGTTAAAACAAATTTACATTATTGCAATCAGTTGATAAAACATTGTCCTTTACAATTATAAAAGCTTTTTACAAAAATCTACTACTCTCCTTGCATGTCAGCAGACTGGTGTAGATCCTGCTGAAATCCTATGTATTGAATGAATAGAGAATCGTTTTGAATCGGGAAAATATCATTTTTGAATCGAGAATCGCGTTGAATCGAAAAAAATCGATTTTGAATCGAATCGTGACCCCAATAATCGATATTGAATCTAATCGTGGGACACCCAAAGATTCATAGCCCTAATGTATATGTATGTATTAATGTATGTATATGTATGTATATGTATGTATACAAGTATGTATATGTATGTATACATACATGTATGTATATATGTATGTATACATGTATGTATATATGTATGTATACATGTATGTATATATGTATGTATACATGTATGTATACATGTATGTATACATGTATGTATGTATACATGTATGTATACATGTATGTATGTATACATGTATGTATGTATGTCCCGGTATATGTATTTATGTATGTACCGGTATATGTATTTATACATGTATATGTAGCTTTGTATGTATGCATGTATGTATGTATATGTATCTATACATGGATATTAGGGGTGTGGGAAAAAATCGATTCAAATTCGAATCGCGATTCTCACGTTGTGCGATTCAGAATCGATTCTCATTTTTAAAAAATCGATTTATTTTTATATATATATATATATATATATATATATATATATATATATATATATATATATATATATATATATATATATTTTTTTTTTTTTATTTATTTATTTTTTTTTAATTAATCAATCCAACAAAACAATACACAGCAATACCATAACAATGCAATCCAATTCCAAAACCAAACCCGACCCAGCATCACTCAGAACTGCAATAAACAGAGCAATTGAGAGGAGACACAAACACGACACAGAACAAACCAAAAGTAGTGAAACAAAAATGAATATTATCAACAACAGTATCAATATTAGTTAAAATTTCAACATAGCAGTGATTAAAAAATACTCATTGACATTATCATTAGACATTTAGTTTATGAGATGCGATGCAAGTGTAAGCCACTGTGACACTATTGTTAATTTTTTTAATTTTTTTTATTAATGTTTGTAATGATAATATCAATGAGGGATTTTTAATCACTGCTATGTTGAAATTGTTACTAATATTGATACTGTTGTTGATAATATTCATTTTTGTCTCACTACTTTTAGATTGTTCCGTGTCATGTTTGTGTGTCCTCAATTGCTCTGTTTATTGCTATTCTGAATGTTGCTGGGTCGGGTTTTGTTTTGAAATTGTATTGCATTATTATGGTATTGTTGTGTATAGTTTTCATTTAAAAAAAAAAAAAAATCGTTTTTGAATCAAGAATCGTGTTGAATTGAGAAAAAAAAAGCGATTCTGAATCGAATCGTGACCCCAAGAATCGATTTTTAATCGAATCGTGGGACACCCAAAGATTCCCAGCCCTAATGGATATGTATGTATGTATGTATACATGTGTGTATATATATATAGAGAGAGAGCGAGAGAGATGAATGAAAAGCTGAAAAATAGTGGAGACAGACAAGAGTTTTCATTCTGTTTTTTTTAATTCTACAATATAACAACGTTATTGGCAGCTTTTCATTTACCTTCCAGTAAATATCAGAAATAGGTGCGCTCTGAGGGCTTTTCTTGTTTATTATTCAACTTTATCCTCATAAAATTCTCTTTCAGGTTTTTGCCATTTTTGCCTTTGCCACCACTGGAGGTTACTCTGGGACAAGTAACTTGACAGTCAAGTGTCCTGGATCTGAGGACACCACGTCGGTGTCGCCTGTTTTTGGATACCCATTCAGGTAGAAAAGTTCATCTAAAAATACACATTTTGATTAATTACTAACATTTCTGCTAACAATACTGATTGATGTATTGGAAGGGATTTAGAAGACATTTATTTTAGATTTTTTGAACCAATGTACTTGAGGTCATTGTCCCACCTGGGCGTGCAGTATTATAAAGATGTCGTCATGCATCTCAGGGCATTCAATCGATCATAACTTGACTGTTTGGTTTAGAAGACGTTTCGTTGCTCATCCAAGTGTAGGCTTCATCAGTTTGTGCTCATAGATTTAGATTGGTCAGATCTAGTCTAAGACGAACCAAACAGTCCAGTTGCGATTGATTGAATACCCTGAGATGACAATGACTTAATGAATGAGAACATTCATAAACATGTACTCATGCAGTATTCAATGATTATTAAAAGTACTTTTCTAAATAAACATAATTTATTTTCAGTACATTAGGCAGCGTTTGCATTCAAAGACCTGAGCGTCATTCGTACATGACCCAGCAAAACAAACACATTTTTAACGGATAGACAGTGCTTGGATTGTCAATATTACATAATGATGTCAGGTTATAACATTGTACAGTCAAGAAAATGTCACAACATATTCCCAGGCTTCAAAGTTAAATGGATTTTGTGAGCGAGAAAATTCAACTCTCAATTTATTCCATGTTTTAATGACTTCATATGTCTTTAACTGTGCTTTCCTGGACGAAGTAAGCCAGGTGAGGACTTTATTTGGTAAGATTATAAATCGTGACTGGGGAATGTTGGACTGACTGTTCTTTTTTCTTTCTTTCACCATTTAGGTTGTCTGCTAACCCTTACAAGATTCCTTCATGTGACGGCAGTCCTTCCAATCAGACCTACCTACAGGGCAACTTCTCTTCCTCTGCAGAGTTCTTTGTGTGTGTGGGCGTGTTTGGCTTCCTGTATTGCACTGCCACACTCATTCTGTACTTGGGCTACCAGAATGTCTATCGCCAGACCACTCGCGGCCCTATCATAGTGAGTAATATTTGCATATAGCATGGACGCCTTGACATCCCAACAAATAGTCCACATTTGCGTACATATAGTACAAGATAACATGAGATACTGGAACGCTTTGTTGATCGCGTGTGACTTCAGGGAAATTAAGGTTCCAGAAGCAGCAGCAACATATGCAGTATAGAACAACAATAGCAGCAGAGCACACGGAAAATAAGTATACATCTAATTAGCGGTCTCCTGATCCGATATTGCAATAAAACAAGTATGGGATTGTATGGGCTTGCATGAAAATGTCCGACACAAGCAGAACTTCAGTGTGTTTACTTGTGCAAAGCTGGACAGCCAGTCAAGTCATTTACAAAAGGTAAACATGGTAGGCTAGAGCTGGCAACTACACAACAGCTAAGCACAATATAGCACGCAAGATATACATGTAACAAGCGTCCTTCATTGAACAATATTGCAATTGTCAATATAAACAAGTATCAAATAATTATAGTTCAAGGCAGAATCGTATTAGAAAGTTTCCAGTAACAAACGTGCCCACGTCACCCAACTTCCTACATTATGAGCTTAACCTAGCTAATTATTGTGGCCAATAGGTGTTGCCAAAAACAGTTACCACCCACTTCAACTTAAAGACAGCATAAGTCCTCTTAAGATGTTTAATAATAAATAGGTTAGTGTTTTTCATACCTACCATTGGTCTCTGTTGAACTAATTTAACTTGATCAAACCTTTTCTAACATTCCACTTCCACATTGAGTGAGTACGTATTCACCAAATACTTACTCATGTAATTATTTGGATGACGTTTTTCTAAATGTTGTACTGCTTTATTTACAGAATATTTCTGTCGTCACTTTTAGTACAGAAAACTAGAAAATATTTTAGAGAAATTGAATAGAAAAGTGAGCTGATGACAGTGCTTGAAAAAGCAGACAAACCAGCCAGCCAATTGGAACCTGCAGCGTCCATGTGAATGTAAATGTATAAGATTGACAAATTACATTGAATTTGTTACTGAAATGTAATTTGTAAAAATGTAGCAACTCTTACTACAGAAAGCAAATAATGTACATCCACTGCTTATGCATTGCTTATTTGCATTCTACTAGGATTTGGTGCTGACCGCTGCCTTCGCCTTCCTGTGGCTTGTGTCCTCTTCAGCCTGGGGCAAAGGCCTGACTGATGTCAAATGGGCCACCAACCCTGAACACCTCGTGGAGGAGGATTGTAAATTCTGCCACCCAGGAGAGTTTCCCTCCATGGGACGCCTAAATGCCTCAGTGGTAAATCAAGCTTGAACATATTTATTTATTAGGGCTGCGAATCTTTGGGTGTCCCACGATTCGATTCAATATCGATTCTTGGGGTCACGATTCGATTATAAATCGATTTTTTCGATTCAACGCGATTCTCGATTCAAAAACTATATTTTTCCGATTCAAAACAATTCTCTATTTATTCAATACATAGGATTTCAGCAGGATCTACCCCAGTCTGCTGACATGCAAGCAGAGTAGTAGATTTTTGTAAAAAGCTTGTATAATTGTAAAGGACAATGTTTTATCAACTGATTGCAATAATGTAAATTTGTTTTAACTATTAAATGAACCAAAAATATGACTTATTTTATCTTTGTGAAAATATTGGACACAGTGTGTTGTCAAGCTTATGAGATGGAATGCAAGTGTAAGCCACTGTGACGCTATTGTTCTTTTTTAAAATGGTTTATAAATGTCTAATGATAATGTCAATGAGGGATTTTTAATCACTGCTATGTTGAAATTGTTACTAATATTGATACTGTTGTTGATAATCATTTTTGTTTCACTACTTTTGGATTGTTCTGTGTCGTGTTTGTGTCTCCTCTCAATTGCTCTGTTTATTGCTGTTCTGAGTGTTGCTGGGTCGGGTTTGGTTTTGGAATTGGATTGCATTGTTATGGTATTGCTTTGTATTATTTTGTTGGATTCATTAATAAAAATAAAAAAATAAAATAAAAATTAAAAAAAAATGTTAAACAAAATTTTAAAAAATCGATTTTTGAAAAATGATCATCGATACTGAATCGTACAACGTCAGAATCGCAATTTGAATTCGAATCGATTTTTTCCCACACCCCTATTATTTACCTTTCCTTAGATGATTTTTTAAAATCATATGTATGTACCACACTTTTTGATTGATTGAAACTTTTATTAGTAGATTGCACAGTGAAGTACATATTCCGTACAATTGACAACTAAATGGTAACACCCGAATAAGTTTTTCAACTTGTTTAAGTCGGGGTCCACTAACACTACTTGTAAATGTACACTTTATTCAAGTTGTGTTAGTTTGTTTATACATGTATGAATGTACACTTTATACATGTACTGTTAGTTTGGTACATGTATAAATGTACCGCATTTTTCGGAGTATAAGTCGCTCCGGAGTATAAGTCGCACCGGCCGAAAATGCATAATAAAGAAGGAAAAAAACCATATATGTCACACTGGAGTATAAGTCACATTTTTTGGGGAAATTTATTTGATAAAACCCAACACCAAGATAATATACTTTTACCAAACAATCTGTCACTCCTAATCGCTAAATCCGATTAAATCTTATACGTCTAGTCTCTTACGTGAATGAGCTAAATAATATTATTTGATATTTTACGGTAATGTGTTAATAATTTCACACAAGTCGCTCCTGAGTATAAGTCGCACCCCGGCCAAACTATGAAAAAATCTGCGACTTATAGTCCGAAAAATATGGTACACTTTATACAAGTAGTGTTATTGTGGTACATATATAAATGTACTATGAGTGCAACGATTGATCGATAAATCGATTTATATTCCTAAAGTTCAAGTATATTGATCTGTGCTTGCAAGTTTGCCTTCAAAGAAATGGGTATTGATCCAAGATCGTTTTAAAAATGAATCGATCGATTTTATCGATACTAGAAAAAGAAAAACATTCGATTTAAGAACAAGATAATTTATATGAAGTTTAGCACTTGTAATAATAATAATTTTAAATGTTAAGTCTATTTTCCCTTCTGTGGCATCATCAAAACAAAAATGGCAAATATGCGGTGGTCGAAAATAGGCCATAACAAACGCAAACGCCACAAGCAATAGTGTAATATCTGAGACTTGTGTCTTTGTGCGTTTAAGAGGTGGTGCTGTTGTGTGTGACGTGTGCGAGAGTGGCAAAATGAACAAAGGCCCCCAAGAGTTTGGGTGTCTGTGTGTTCAGTGTTTAAACGTGAGTTGTGGCTAACAGCAGCCGTTGTATGTACTGTATGTGTGACTCTCTGAGTTTGTTACCGCTTGTTAAGAAAGCATCTGAGAGTGTATCTCTGACTGTGTCTCTCCTTGTCCACTGCCGGGTATTACAAAATCATACTGTTCACTTACAACACGTGCGTTTAAGAGGTGGTGCTGTTGTGTGTGACGTGTGCGATAGTGGCAAAATGAACAAAGGCCCCCAAGAGTTTGGGTGTCTGTGTGTTCAGTGTTTAAACGTGAGTTGTGGCTAACAGCAGCTGTTGTATGTACTGTATGTGTGACTCTCTGAGTTTGTTACCGCTTGTTAAGAAAGCATCTGAGAGTGTATCTCTGACTGTGTCCCTCCTTCTCCACTACCGGGTATTACAAAATTATACCGTTCACTTACAACACGATTGCAAAAGCCACAATAAATACAAATGACACAACACAATGATAAAGCCGCAACACAACTTTAAGCCACAAAAGACGAAACCGACTCAATAGAAGTGACAGCGGAGCAAGTTAAGACGAAGCACCAACTTCTGAAACACAAGGAGAAGTCATTTTATTAGAAATAAATAGTTCAAGTTCAAGTTTATTATTCTTCGGTCAATCGTCAACAAAATAAACAAACAGTTGTACATTCTTAAATTGAAAATGAAAATGTTGCAGACCGAAAGGGTTTAGGCTGAAGTTGAACACTTATTGCGCCTAACCCTATAAACAATGTCAAGTACAAAATAAACTTCCGAAAATTATTGAATGTCCATTGTACAACATATTATAAATACACATTATACATAACATAAACACAGTTCAATTATATACACAGTAAAGGCATGTGAAATATCCTTGTAGACATGTTAAACCTTTGTACCAATTTATATACTATATACAAACAATTGTACTTCCATTATTATTTATAACCCACATTTAGTATTTGAATTAACATTGATCATAGTATTAACTACTGTGTTGATTCAAGAGTGATATATTTTTTCAAGACATTGGTCTTAAAGTGTTTTTTAAATGTGTGAATAGAACTGGAACATTTTAAGGAATAATCCAAGCTGTTCCACAGTTGAACCCCCCTGACAGAAACACATCTACTTTTTAAGCTTGTTCTTATCTTAGCTTTCTGGAAGACAGCTGAACCTCTGAGGTCATAGGGATTCTCTCTGGGTTTAAACCTCTCCTGTAGACACCCAGGCAGCATGTGGTTATGAGCTTTGTACGTCACAATAGCAGTGTTGAGGTCAACAAGATCGTGCAGTTTTAATGTTTTTAATTTAATAAACAGAGCATTGGTATGGTCATGATAATCTGCATAATTTACAATTCTAATCGCTTTCTTTTGAAGTAAGAATATAGATTTAATGTTTGTTTTGTAATTGTTACCCCAGATTTCGACACAATAATTAAGTTAAGGGAGTACAAAAGAATTATATAACATGATAAGAGCCTTTTGATTTACGGAGTTTTTTATTTTATGTAACATAGCAATATTTTTTGCCATCTTTGTCTTAAGTATATTTATGTGCAGTTTCCAATTTAATTTATCATCTATATGGATTCCCAAAAATTTTGTTGAATACACCCTTTCTATCTCCATATCATCAATTCTTATATGACACTGTTTGATATTTTTCCTATTTCCAAAAATTATATATTTTGTTTTATTTAGGTTGATTGATAGTTTATTGGCATCAAACCATTGCTTTAGTATGTGGAGTTCACTCTCTACAGTCCCTAAGAGATGGCCAAGGTCTTGCCCAGAACAGTACAGACTTGTATCATCAGCAAAGAGAATACAGTTGAGTTTTTTAAAGATTTTACAGATATCATTAATGTACAATAAAAACAATTTTGGTCCCAATACAGAACCTTGGGGTACTCCATGTGTTATAATCTTTTTATCTGAATCTACATTATTCATATGCACGTACTGTTCTCTGCCACCAAGATAACTTTTCAACCAATCATGAGCAATACATTGAAGAGATGCATAAAGAAGGTTATGGAAATTAGGAATCGAGGGACCAACACTATTAACAGGGACGCTGTCCGTCATCTGCGACGCTAGGGTAGAGAAAAGATACTGTATAGCAGGGCCACGGAACTTTATGTTGCAGGTAAATCTTTTGTTTAAATGTTGGTTGTTGTAGTTTAATTGAAAATTGCTTGAATGTTGAAAATGTGAGCAGAGAAGTTTCCCTCTTGTAAATTCAACCTGAAGTGTTGGTTGCACTTTATTCAAATAAGATGTGAAAGCATTGGCCATTAATTGTTGTTCACTTGTTTGTTTGTATTCAATTTTCATTTATACATAATTCCCTTACAAGAAATAACAGGAATACAGGAAACGTCCCCTGCAGTATCCAGTATTTATTTCACAGTCACACTGTTTGACAAAAAAAAAAATTAAATTAAAAATACTGAATTGATTTCAACTCACTAAATCGTTTCGTATCATCCATCCATCCGTTTTCTACCGCTTATCCCTTTCGGGGTCGCGGGGGGTGCTGGAGCCTATCTCAGCTACAATCGGGCGGAAGGCGGGGTACGCCCTGGACAAGTCGCCACCTCATCACAGGGCCAACACTATCATATTGTTCTAAAAGAATACATTCTGTGAATTGTATCAACAACCACAAATATTGACTCTGATAGTTGTTAAAATGAATTGTTACACCCCTAAAATGTACACTTTAATCAAGTAGTGTTAGTGTTTAAATGTATAAATTTGCACTTTATATTAGTGTTAGTGTGGTACATGTATAAATGTACACTTTGTACTAGTAGTGTACGTCTATAAAAGTACACTTTATACTAGTAGTGTTAGTGTGGTGCATGTATAAATGTACACTTTATACTAGTAGTGTAAGTGTTCACATCTATAAATGTACACTTTATACTAGTAGTGTTAGTGTGATACATGTATAAATGTACACTTTATACGAGTAGTGTAAGTGTGTACATTTTTAAATTAACACTTTTTACAAGCAGTGTTGGTATGCACATGTTTGAATGCAATTCATACATGTACAATTCATACATGTACAGTTTGTACATTCATTGAATGTACAGTTTACAAATAGTGTTAGTGTGTATATGTATAAATGTATAGTTTTTACATGTGTTATTGTGTACATGTATGAATGTACAGTTTATACTAATAGTGTTAGTTTGTACATGTATAAATGTACACTTTATAAAAGTACTGTTAGTGTGGTACATATGTAAATGTACACTTTATACAGGTAATGTAAGTGTGGTACATGCATAAATGTATACTTTACACAATAAGTATTAGTATGTACATGTATACATGTACACTTAATACAAGTAGTTTACATTTGGTACATGTATGAATTTACATTTGCATATATGTATTTGAGTACCCTTTCTGGTTATTGTGCTAAATGTTCATGCATGCAATGATCAACAAAGTTCATTTATAATATGTTTCTTTCATTCCACAGATTTTTGGCTTTTTAAATGTGATCCTTTGGGCAGGTAACTGTTGGTTCATCTACAAGGAGACTTCCTTCCACAAAGACCCCAACCCGCCTGCCACCGTGGAGGAAGGAGGGGCCCCGGGACCCTAAGCATCTCTCAAGCATGTCTGTAGTAATAGTAATATTATTATTATTATTAACATGTCACTGTACACAAAGCAGAAATACTCTGCCCAACACTGGTTCTACAAAAATAAGTTCTCATTTGACTACGCAGCTTTTTTTATTCTTACTAATGAGGCCTTTTTTTCATTTTACCTTTCATTCATTATGCTGCAACTTTATTGTTAAAAGACAAAGCAACAAAAAAACATGACCTAGGATGTGTACTCTGATGTAGAAATTTAACCTGCCCGTTCGCTTCCACAGAAGTACTGTAGTTTCTCTTAAGGACAAAAGATCAAGTTGATCTATCAGCTTTTTATTAATTGACAACAATATTGACCATTTTCAGCTGTGGTATTAATGGAGATAAAATTGTGTCTCTTTATGCAACCAAAAAAAAGAGTTTGTCACAAAAAATATTAGCAAACAAAATTTTTTATTTTATTTTAACAAAAAAGTTTTGGTTGCAAATCCTTTTTTGGTTACCACTCAACTTTAATCTTGTGGGCGGGGCCTTTTCTGTACAATGCTATGTTAGAATCCTTTATATAGGTCAGCATCGCTCACCTCTAATCTTCGGTATTTTCAAGCAATGGGTTAATGAGGCCTTAGTGAGTGTGTGGCACACTCACTGGCTGTATTGACACTGAATTGGTGTTTAATAATAGCTCAACCTGCCATCTTCTCAATTATTATGTTTGACCTGCAAATAAAATTCATGATTAGCAAATATTATTTATTCCTTTTTTTTATTATATAAAAATGAATAGCTGTGCAACTCTGGTCAATGAGCCAAATGGTAACACTAAAAAGGAATGTTTACCTTATTTAGTGCTAAAGATCATAATGATCCCACACTTGGGAATTATTATTTTTTCTTAGTCCAATTTACATTAATAATGGCGACAAAAACCGATGACAAACATGCCACTCCTCTGACTTTGTGCAGTGCGATCTGTTGCTTGTGAGCAGATAGAAGCGTTTTCAAACAAACACAGCACACACACAGCAGCTGTATCGGTGACATGTTTTTTTCCATAAAGTGACGCACACATCGAAGGAAACAGTATCAGTCTTTGTGTCTCCTAATGTATCGATGCTTTAGTATCGTTTGACGCATCACTTGTATTTTCCCTCCAAACGTGATGAGGGCGGAAGTAGTCAGCAGTCACGGCATCAAACGTGATGAGGGCGGAAGTAGTCAGCAGTCACGGCATCATACCAGACTGACAAAGAGCCTTGTAACATTGTTCAGAGGAGGCCCCACCCACAAGATTGAGTTTACGTTGTTTCCGTGATTTTTGTTTGCGGATGTTTTTTTTGTTTGTTTGCATAAAACACATTTCTCTCTATAGGTATAAAACTGATATGCATGTCTGTAAAAAAGGTATTTCATGCAAATCGTAAAATATATGTGCAAAAATTTGCAAATAACCAAAGCAATTCCTCCAAATGTACTCATTCACATAAATATTTGTAATTAACATAAGTATTTCCTTGTCTAAAGCAGGTCAACAAAGAGAAAGACTGCTGTGCTAAAAGAAAGCTACTTACTGCGTGCTAGCATGTAATCTGCATGACGACTACTGCACCGGCCTGCTACCAATATGGAACATGTTTTATTTACAGACAAAATAACTACTGACTTCTAGATTTATTATATTAGCAGCTAATCAACACTCACACTGACACTATTAGTACTGATTATTTTTATATCTTTATTTTTGCAAGCGAATGTACATGTTTGTCCTTCAAGTTGTAATATGAATTGGTAAGGTTGTTCCCTCTCGTGTATTTATATGCAGCTTGATCAGGAACAAAGCCTGCTGACTTTTGTCCAACCAATTCTTTGTTTTTTAACAACAGTTTTACGTTTAGTTTGTTTTCCATATATCATCTTCTTAATGCTAATGCTAATTGGAAAAAGTAAGGAAGTATTTGATGTGTACTATTGACAAACTGCTATGTGCTTGATGGAGTGATCACAAGTAAAATGTGTTACTTCATCTTGTGTGGGTCTGTCACAAATGTTTCATCCTTCTCTCCAAAGAATGCTTTAATGAAACATTTGATTTGAACAAAGTTTGTCAATCATATTCAATCACATCACATGTTTCTTGTACAGCAGCACATCTGACTTGTTTCTAGTGCTGGTACTTGCAGTTTATTGTACTTGTAGTACTTAGGGCCCGAGTAGCGAAAATCTGTTTACGCCTTGTTGAAATTGCTTCGTTCATTATTATCCTACCACTTTGAGCGTATTTATGAGGACCTTAACATGCACAAAAATTCACAAATTTTGCAGGCGCTTCAGCTCCAGTGAAATATTTTATATTTTTGGGGACTCGAACGTGAAATTTTAAAACTGACTTAATAGCACTCCCTTAAAAGTTAGAGCTAAAGTCATAGAGAAGTTTCTTAAGCGCAAAAAGTATCATTAAAGTGGGCAAGTTTTTTTTAATTTGCAATTAAATTGTATTGACATTTAAGAAACTTTATTATTATCATTAATATAACCAGCATATATTCATTTTAGCACTGTGTAATTGTATGTAAATTTATTTTTCATACAATTTTTACAAGTTCATTTCTGTAGTAAGTACATCCATATTCACATAATTAGTTTTGATATCTGTGCTGAGCGAGAGTTGGTCAGATGACCCGGTGAGCCGTCTTTGAACTGGAAGCACACTGCTTCTTTTTGTGCCAAAGTGTTTTTTTTCCTTGAAAGTTTATTTTAAGGAAAAATAATCAGTCCTATGCAAATCTGATAACTTTGAATTTTCATATATATATATATATATATATATATATATATATATATATATATATATATATATATATATATATATATATATATATATATATATATGTATATGTATATGTATATGTATATGTATATATATATATGTATATATATATATATATATATATGTATATGTATATATATATATGTATATATATATATATATATATATATATATATATATATATATATATATATATATATATATATATATATATACATGTATATGTATATATATATATATATGTATATATATATATATATATATATATATATATATATATATATATATATATATATATGTATATATATATATATATATATATATGTATATGTATATATATATATATATATATATATATATACATGTATATGTATATATATATATACATGTATATATATATATATATATATATATATATATATATATATATATATACATGTATATGTATATATATATATATATATATATATATATATATATATATATATATATATATATATATATATATATATATATATATATATATATATATATATATGTATATGTATATGTTAAGCTTGTGTCCCCATGCATCTTTTTCACTTTCTAATATGCGTCTGACTTGAACTATAATTATATGATACTTGTTTATATTGACAATTGTGCTGTTTTAGGATGCATTATTGTTCAATGAAGGACACATAGTTTACAGTCGTGGGCAAAGGTTTACTTACACTTGTAAAGAACATAATGTCATGGCTGTCTTGAGTTTCCAATAATTTCTACAACTCTTATTTCTTTTGTGATGGATTGATTGGAGCATATACTTGTTGGTCACAAAAAACATTCATGAAGTTTGGTATGTTTATGAATTTATTATGGGTCTACTGAAAATGTGACCAAATCTGCTGGGTCAAAAGTATACATACAGCAATGTTAATATTTGGTTACATGTCCCTTGGCAAGTTTCACTGCAATAAGGCGCATTTGGTAGCCATCCACAAGCTTCTGGCAAGCTTCTGGTTGAAATTTTGACCACTTCTCTTGACAACATTGGTGCAGTTCAGCTAAATTTGTTGGTTTTCTGACCTGGACTTGTTTCTTCAGCATTGTCCACACATTTGAGTCAGGACTTTGGGAAGGCGATTCTAAAACCTTATTTCTAGCCTGATTTAGCCATTCCTTTACCACTTTTGATGTGTGTTTGGGGTCATTGTCCTGTTGGAACACCCAACTGCGCCCAAGACCCAACCTCCAGGCTGATGATTTTAGGTTGTTCTGAAGAATTTGGAGGTAATCCTCCTTTTTCACCACCGTACTTGATGGGAGGCTTGGTGTTCCTGGGATTAAAGGCCTCACCTTTTCTCCTCCAAACATCTTGCTGGGTATTGTGGCCAAACAGCTCAATTTTTGTTTCTAAATCAGGCTAGAATTAGGTTTTAGAATGTCCTTCCCATTTTTCCTGACTTAAACGTGTGGACAATGCTGAAGAAACATTCTCAGTAGACCCATAATAAATTAATAAAATAACTAAACTTCATTAATGTTTTTTGTGACAAACAAATATGTGCTCTAATCACTCTATCACAAAAAATTAAAGAGTTGTAGAAATGATTGGAAACTCAAGTCAGCCATGACATTATGTTCTTTACAAGTGTATGTAAACTTTTGATCGCGGCTGTATACATGTACAGTATGTCTTGGTTGTGTGCTTAGCTGTTGTGTAGGTGCTAGCTCCGAGTAGCCTATAGCCTACCATGTTTACTTTTGGTAAATGACTTCACTTAAAATTAAGCAAAGACCCAACTTTTGTGCTTACTGGAGGACATTTAGATGCTAACTGACTGGCCAGCTTTGCACAAGTAAATTTGCGGGACTCCTTTTATCAGAGCTTATAAAGGAGTTTTTAGATGCAGGCCGATATCATCCAATACTTGTTTTTTTGTGCTGATATTGGACAAATATCCGATCGTGACAATAATAGCTACTGTATGTTTAAGACAAGATGTTTGCTGTTTAAGTACTTAAAAGGATTATGAAGGGCAACGTGGATCACCATGTAGAACACACTCACTCATGATTGCTTTTTTCCTTTCACAAATGCACAGATACATTTTGCATTCTTCAAAATATTTCGATTTTTATTCCACATTCATGTTATTGAAAGTACTGAAGCGAGTGTATAATTAAAAAAAAAGTGAGTATATTTGTGCATTGGCTGTTAAAAGTATTGACACTGGAGATCAAGGTGAAGGAAGTTTTAGGGTCATAAAATAAGTAATAACAGAAGCAAAATTCGCCATTGTGTTTCATTTTATTCCATAAGAATATATTTATTTTTAAACGACGAGGAGTGACAAAAGACACTATTTCAGTACTCTTCTAGCGATTATCAAACAAAAATGATGTGATTGTTTTGTTTCCGTAAGAACGCGCACGCCTGTCGCGAGCGCGACTTGTGACGTCAGCGTCTTGCCGCGCAGTGATGATGGCGGCACGTGAACGCGCAGTGAAAGTAATGGCTGCTGTGGATCGGCGGGTTCCTAGCCTCGATGATTTCGTGGGTCAAAGCTGGACTGCCTGGACCCAGTGGGCTGCCGGGACAGCACCCGACGGTAAGACGACACAATTACGCTACGAGCGGTTGCCAGGAAGGCGTTTAATAAAAAAGAGCGGGCTTTATTTTCGCGTAAAGCGGGGGCAGAGCTAGCCATGTTACCCAAACAAAGACTCTGCCGGGTCCTAGCGCTGGGTGGGTAACATGTCTGCTGCCATCTGATTATGTTGACATGCTAACTAAATGGCACCATTGTAGTTTCCACTCTATTGTCACAGCTCTGCCTAAACTCCCACTCGGTGTTTATCGGATGTGCTCAGATTGACGGAACAAAGCTGGACAGTAGTGTGTCAGAGTCAAAGCTAGTGTTGAAGTGGTCAACTTCTTGTCGTGGACAGCTAAGCTAGGTCGCTAGCAGTTAGCATGATGCTGCTAATGCTAGTGAGACACAGGTGACAGAGGAGGAGTCTGATGTTGCTCGCCCATCTTTTGCTATTAACGACACTCTTCTTTTCTATTCTGCTTTACAACAGTAGCTTCCGTGGCTACATCTACTGTATTCTTGTTCACCGTGTTGTGCTCCCGAGACATCATACACTACATCAAATAAATCATATATACAGGATTTGTGTATGCGATGTGACTTCTGGTCCCTCCAACCGGTCACATGTCTCAATTTATTGCTTCCAACCTGCATACAAACGACTCTTACCACATTTGACAGTTTATGTTTATGTAACTTAGCTTTTGATTGAGACTTTTATTAGTAGATTGCACAGTACAGTACATATTCCGTACAATTGACCACTAAATGGTAACACCCAGCACCTCCTGGTACCGTAGCACCTCCAAAACCCTCAAATCTAGACTCCAAGCATCCCAGAACAAGCTAGTCAGATTACTTCTAGACCTCCACCCCAGATCACACCTCACTCCTACCCACTTTTCCAAAGTGGGCTGGCTCAGGATGGAGGACAGAGTAAAACAACTTGCAGTGAGCCTAGTCTATAAAATCCGCTACACCTCCCTGATACCGAAGTACATGTCAAACTACTTCCTTAACGTAAATGACCGCCATAACCACAACACCAGAGGGAGCTCCACTAACCACGTTAAACCCAGATTCCAAACTAACAAAGGTCTTAACTCATTCTCTTTCTATGCCACATCAATATGGAATGCACTCCCAACAGGTGTAAAAGAAAGGGCATCTCTATCCTCCTTCAAAACCGCACTAAAAGAACAACTCCAGGCAACTTCAACCCTAAACTAACACCCGCCCTTCCACATCATACCTCTTCGGATTGTAAATAATCAAATGTAAATAATCAAATGTAGACACTTTTTCTTATACTTTCTGATCTGTCTCTCTGTGTCTACTACTTTCTGTACATATCCTACCAAGTCAGTCCTACACTGTTTCAATGTCCATTTATCTGATGATGCAATTGTTGATGTTGATTGTTGATGACTGAAGTGTTGATACCAACCAAACTTAACCCCCCACCCCCCTACATATCCCACACCCCGGATTGTAAATAATGTAAATAATTCAATGTATATACTCTGATGATTATCTTGTGTGATGACTGTATTATGATGATAGTATATATCTGATAGTATATATCTGTATCAGGAATCAATTTAAGTGGACCCCGACTTAAACAAGTTGAAAAGCGTATTCGGGTGTTACCATTTAGTGGTCATTTGTACGGAATATGTACTTCACTGTGCAATCTACTAATAAAAGTTTCAATCAATCAATCAAAAACCTTAATAAGTTTTTCAACTTGTTTAAGTCGGGGTCCACGTTAATCAATTCATGGTATAAATATATACTATCAGCATAATACAGTCATCACACAAGTTAATCATCAGCGTATATACATTGAATTTTTTACAATCCAGGGGGTGGGATGTGGAGGGGGTTGGGGCGGGGGGGTTAGGTTTGGTTGATATCAGCACTTCAGTCGTCAACAATAATATCATCTGAGAAATGGACATTGAAACAGTGTAGGTCTGACTTCGTAGGATATGTACAGCGAGCAGTGAACATAGTGAGCTCAGAAAGCATAAGAACAAGTATATACATTTGATTATTTACAATCTGGAGAGGTGATATGTGGTGGGGGGAGGGTGTTAGTCTAGGGTTGTAGTTGCCTGGAGGTGTTCTTTTAGTGCGGTTTTGAAAGAGGGTAGAGATGCACTTTCTTTTACACCTGTTGGGAGTGCATTCCATATTGATGTGTGCGGGAATGTTTGCACCCTTTCAAGTCATGAACTTTAAACACGTTCAGTTTCCTAAAGTGCCACACTTCTTATTCAAAATGTTTGGAACATGTTTGTTTTAGGTCCTGATGTGGATGATTGCAGTAAAAATGGCGAAAAGGCTGCAGAAGCAATGTCACTCAGTAAGGAGGGTAAGTTTGCCAAGTTGTCCTTGACACTTGAAGATGTTTATTTGGAAATGTTGTTACATTCTTAACCTGACTCTCGACAGATCCTTGTAGTTCGCTGAGCTCCACACAGGGATCTGGGACTTGTCAATAGGAGATGTATTTCAGAAGGCGGCGCCTTGTAAAAAATAATTGTATGTGATTGGAGAAACCACTTGTCCGTTATCTTGAATGACGTGCTACTTGAACCACTCACATCAAAATCAACCCGTGACGCTGATGTGAGCGACGCTGGGAAATCCAAAACAGAACAGCCGACATATTGGATAACGACAGAGCGAACAGTTAGAGAACTTTTACTGAAACAATGCAGCAATTTCAGTAGACGATCGATGTCGCAAAACAGTTGCAATAGCAGAATCAATGTCAGTACACGACTCCTCGCTGCGTGCCGCCATTGTTGTTTGAATCAAACAGTTGCTTTAGCTCTACGTCACATCTATTAAATCCCGCCCGGCAATCCTAATTGGTTCATTATTTTTTGCTATATTGAAGGAGTTTGCATTGCCCTCGAGCCCAGACCCTTGTGTGGAGCTCAGCTAACTACAAGGATCTGGCAAAAGTCAGGTTAGAGCATTCTAGTTAGTCCAGACCAGCAGTCTCTAACTTTCATTACCATTAGTAGGGCCCTAATGCATTTAGGCCGTGTCCACACGAACACGAATAGGTTCAAAAACGCATATCCAGGGTTAAAACGATCTCCACCGGCACGAGCGTAGTTTCAAAACTGTGTCTGTCTACGCACAAACGCATACACCTGCTGTCATGCACGTTTTGTTCATCAAAAGCCTGGAAAAGCAGCAAAAGTTGACTTGGTAGAATTACACGATCACCTCTGTTATTATAATGTTTATATTGATATACTAGACATACAATGCAGGGTTTCTCTTTAATGTAACTGATTCCTTCAAATTCATAGCCGCCACACCTTGAAAATAAATTTCTGTATACAATGTATTGTGGTCTCCAGAAGAAGTCACACAAAGTTTGATGCTATGTTTAAGTTTTATTGCAAATCTTATGCTAACAACCAGCACAATTCCAAAAGGTTTTACCTCTTGTGCACTATAGTCTCCGTACTTCCCGGGACACTCAACAACACTTCTTCATTCTCCGCCAATTGGCTTTCAGGCACGAACGGTGTGTTTGTGATCATTAGAAAGATTAACATAAAATCAAAACGACGCGATCATAAAACATTACCCCCAGCAGATTGTTACATTATGAATGAAGGTATATACAGTGTATTATTTGCACACACTTGTCTTGTGATGTACCCAAAAGTCTTTTTCCGGCCATCAAAAAAGACTTTGATCACCGAAAACCGCGCTGCCGAAACCAGATGTAAACAAGACACACGTCATTGTCTGAAGTAGCCTGCATGTTTGCGGACAGCGATCTACAGAATGTCCAAATATTAGGAAGACAGTGGCGGCTCTTAAGGAAGCGAACGTTTAACCGGAGCAGCAACGCGGACAGCCAAGGGACAGAGTCTTTAAACAGGAGTTCATTCTATGATGACACAAGAAAAAATGCTAGATTTGTCGTTTTTAATAGTCATTAAGTCTCTAGACACTTCACAAATTCCCAACAAAGTACATTGTACTATAAGCAGCAACAATTGAAAGTATGGCAAAATGATATACAAATATGTTAATACTAACTAATAACAGATTTGTTTTTAAATGAATAAATACATTTTTTGAGCGTTTTTAAAGAAAAACATATGAGAAGTTATGTAAATGATGTGATGATGTCATGGTAACCATTGAAGGTGTAACGGTACACACAAATTTTGGTTCGGTACGTACCTCGGTTTAGAGGCTCGGTTTAGAGGTCACGGTTTGGTTAATTTTCGGTACAGTAAGAAAACAACAAAATATAAATTTTCTGGTTATTTATTTACCAAATTTGCAAACAATGGCTTTATCTTTTTAACATTGGGAACACTATAATAATTCTGCCCAAAAATAGAAATAGCTCTGTGTGTAATGGATGTGAGCCACCACTAGGCTGTTCAGTGCAACAGCAGGCAGTCATGAATGCTAAGGATAACAATTACATACATGCTATATACACACAGGGTCCATTGCCAGGGTTAATGTGGTCAACATATATAAAATAAAAACGAAATAAAACTAAATAAGATAAGGCTCAGTAGGGATGATACTCGAAACCGGTTTTCCCGGTTGTTCGATAAGAAAAGAACCGAGTTCTCGGACTCGAATCCCTTTTTGAGAACCGGTACATGTTATCGAGACCACTATAGTAGAGAAAAAGAGTTGGTTCTTTATTCGAACTCCTCGGAACGAATCCCGTCCCGACCAGAAATGCTCCGTGTGACATCACAAGAAATCAGTCACGTAGCTCAGTCATTAGGCGCAGATAGCGAAAGCAGGAAAAAAATGGACGGGAAAAAGTGCTCCAAGGTGTAATAAAGTTCAAAACAAAAGGTATAATCCAATGAATAACTTTACTGAGAGATTTGAGCAGGGTACAAACACATGAAGAACACTTCTACGACCCACCGGAAACATAGCAACCAGGCTATCAACGCACCTCCTTTACGGCAGCTGTCGCAACGTTCTTATAGCAACCGCAGCACATACATATATGACAATGACATGATCTCCCTTTTTCAACTTTTGTTTTTCTTTCCTTGTAAACAAAACAAAATCACACTGTATATGTGTTGTCTGTGTAATTATAAATAATGCAGACGAGGCGCGTTGGCTGAGTTCTTGACGTTTACTTTCACGGGTGACGACATGCAACAACACTTTTCGGGGCTACCGCGCATGCTCGTCACTCCCGTTGCATGATGGGTAGTGTAGTTGTTATATTCCCTAGCTCATAACATCTTTCCCCCTATAAAGAAATAATGTTAACTCAATAAAGTGTATTTCTTTTTTTAGCTTTAACTTTTCATTTTTTAGCATTGTAACCACATTTGCAAACAACTTTTCTCTTCATAGAATTTTCTTTCAATAAAGAAATAAAGTGCAAAAATGTCAAAGCATCATAACAAACAGTTAGTTAGGTCAAATAGCAGAAGAATTGCACTTTTTGGAGAGCTGTATTATTTCCATTTTTTTGCCCAAGGGACTGATTTTATTTAACACTAGTATTATTTATACACCTATAGTGATTACAGAAACAGGTTGTTTTTGTGTTACTGTATATATTTGTTTTTCTGAAAATTCCCACTTAATATACTTTGGGTAACAACAGTCAATATTTATTTATTTTATTTTTTTAGGGGGGCAACAGTCAATATTTATTTATTTTTTAGATTAAATTGTTTTCTTATATAATAAAAGTGAGCTTTTGTTAAACCAAATATTGTGTGTTTTTTTCCATATACAACAACCTATCTGGACTCGATAAGAGAATCGATAAGGAATCGGTTCGATAAGAGGATTCGATAATAGACTCAAACTCGATAATTTCTTATCAAACATCATCCCTAAGGCTCAGAATTGGTTTCTTAACAAAACCTTTCTACATATAAAGTGTAACATTTCTACACATAAAATGCAACGTTAAACTGCTTCAAGTTGTTGCTCAGATTAAATAAAATGACAAAACTTTTCTTCTACATATAAAAAGTGCAACATTAAATAGTTTCAAGTCAACTCAGCCTCAGATTAACTATTCTTTAACCCTGGTGACTTTCACTTAATCTTCATGTTTTTTGCCAGAAAAATCAGTTTATCCACATTGTCTGCAGAAAGAGCAGACTTACTTGCAGTTACAATGTCTCCAGCTGTGAAAATACCCTTTCACTGGGCATGGAGGTAGCCGGTATGGCGAGGTAGTGCCTGGCTAACTTGGCAGTAAGAGGATATATGGGCTGATTGTTCTTCCACCATAGAAGTGGGTAAAAATTTAGATTTTAATGCAATATGGTCTTAAATCTGCTGCTATAAAAACATTTGTTAGTGCTTTAGCCCTGCCTGATTCGCCGAGGAGAGGCTGCTTGAATGCGGTGGGGAGCTGTGTTTTCACCACGCTTGTCTTTCTCTTCGTTGAAGCGATGTTCACTTGGGGGTGGTGCCGCTTCAAATGGGTTAGCATGTTTGACGTGTTGCCAGAAGCATACCCTACTGCTGCTGAACAATGTTGGCAAACGTTCACTTTGTCCACCTCTAGTCCTCCATTATGTATCGCACCGCGAAGCCGAAGTGTTCCCCAACGTGAGATCTTAACAAGGCAGGAGGGTCTTCCAGCTCTGGCTTTTGCATGTTGTCGTAGCCCGGTCGTTGATGCTGTGTGTTGTGCATCGGTGTGCATTGTTTACATAACGTGCGGTACGCTACTCATGTCCGTCCGTGCGGTGCGCTACTTAATATGTCCGTGTGGAAACTCGTTCGGTGCACCTCCGTTCCGAACCGAACCCCTCCATACCGAAACTGTTCAATACAAATACACGTACCGTTACACCCTTAGTAACCATGGATGGATGGATCTTTATTGTCATTGCACAAGTACAATGGAATTTTTTTCCCAGCACAAACCCGTTCAAGAATCATTTTACAGGGTTACGGAACAGGAACGCTGATGGGTTGCCTCGGGGCGCCCTGTAAAAGACCACGCTTCATAATTACGCCCCTATCAGCACATGTATCGTTCAATCAATCAAAGTTTATTTACATAGCCCTTAATCATAAATGCCTCAAAGGGCTGCAAAAACCACAACGACATACATGGCTCTGATCCCACATCCGGGCAAGAAAAAACTGTACCCAATGGGAACAATGAGAAACCTTAGACGGGACCGCGTCGCCCCGCCCTGCGGGATGACTGGTGCAATGGATGCCGAGTGGATGCAGTTAATAATTTGATTCCAGTCCATAGGGAGGCCAGCAGGGGACCCTCTTGCATGTAGACAGGTCGTAGCACCGAGACATCACCGACTGGTGCATAGAGTGGTCCACCCCGGGTCCGTACATGAAACAGCTTGCGGATCTTCCGTGGAAACTGATCCGTGGCCACCTGATAACTTCTCCGCGCAGGAGAGGGGAGCAGAGCAGAAAAGAGAGATGACAGATCAACTGGTCTAAAAGGGGTGTATTTAAAGACTAGGATGTATAAATGTGTTTCAAGATGGGACTTGAATGCTTCTACTGAGGTAGCATCTAAAACTGTTACCGGTAGGGCATCCCAGAGTACTGAATAGTAAACGCTATATAGCCAGCAGACTTTTTTTGGGCTCTGGGAATTACTAATAAGCCAGAGTTCTTACAACGCAAATTTCTGGCAGGGACATATTTTACATTACAATCAGCAAGGTAGGCTGGAGCTCGACCGTTTAGTATCTTAAGTGCACAGGAAGCCAGTATAGGTGTAATATGATCAAACTTTCTTGTTCTTGTCAAAAGTCTAGCAGCCACATTTTGTACCAGCTGTGATCGTTTAATGCTAGCCATAGGGGCACCTGAACATAATACGCTACAGTAATTGAGACGAGACGTTACGAACGCATAATTAATGATCTCGTGTCGCTGGTGGACAAAATGGGACACACTTTACCGATACAACGGAGGTAAAAGAGGGCTGTTTTACTCTTAATATGTTGCTCAAACGAGAGAGTTGGGTCGAAGATAATACCGAGATTCTTTACTGAGTCACTTTGTATAATTATTTTGTCGTGGTGTTATTACAAAAGTGCCGGTGTCTAGCAGGACTGATAATCAACAGTTCCGTTTTCTTAGCGTTAAATTGCAAAAAGTTGCTAGACATAGATTGTTTGATGTCATTTAGACACGCCTCCAGATGACTACAATCTGGCGTATTGGTCAGCTTTAGGAGCATATAGAGTTGGCTGTCATCAGCAAAACAGTGAAAGCTAACACCGTATTTGTGTGTGATGTTACCTAGCGGCAGCATACACGTGCTGCAGGTGGCTGGGCAAAGAACCAAACCCTGTGGAACTGCGCACGTTATGGGAGACTCATCCTTTCAGTAAGATAGGAGTTAAACCAAGAAACGGCTGAGTCTGACATACCAATATGTTTTAATACGTTTTAACATAATGTTATGAACAACGGTATTGAAAGCAGCACTCTTGCCAATCTAAGGGAAACCCTGCAATGACATGTACATTATCTTTAAAACCAGCCTGCACTTACACGAGCCCTGCATGGTAACATTAAGAATATTTTTTAAGTGTCTAAAGCGTGCGTAAGTGCTTGTGCTGCTGAAACCCAACACTGGTCGTAATATAACGTTTAATCAGCAACATTGTGATATAATACATGTGCAGTGAAGTGTATATTATTTTTAAAATCACCGTACAATAACAAGGAGCCAAGGAAACCTCTTGAATGTTTAGGTTCCTAAACTTAGACTTAGACTTAGACTTCCTCTTTATTGTTATTAAAATTTGAACTTTACAGCACAGATAAGAACGAAATTTCGTTACATAAGCCCATGGTAGTGCAGGACATAAAAAGCAATAAGGTGCATATATAAATAAATAAATGTATATAAATAATATATAAATATATATATAAAATAAATAAATATATATAAATAAATAAATAGATTACTGTACAGATAAATATATTGCACTTTTTCACATGCGTCCACGTTTATGGATGCATGTTATATTGTCTTTTTTATTCCAGCGAGATAATCCATTTTGGGGGGAGTTGAGGGGATAATTTAATTATGACGCGTTCAAGAGTCTTACGGCTCGAGGGAAGAAGCTGTTACAGAACCTGGATGTTCTGCTTCGGAGGCTGCGGAACCTCTTTCTAGAGTCCAGCAGTGAAAACAGTCCTTGGTGGGGGTGGGAGGAGTCTTTGCAGATTTTCTGAGCCCTGGTCAGGCAGCGGCTTTTTGCAATCTCCTGGATAAGAGGAAGAGGAGTCCTGATGATCTTGGGGAAAAAAAACCTGCAAATTGCTTACGGTTTCCTCAAGTGTTTTACAGCTGTATAACCAGTGTTGAGTAAGGTACTCCGATTATTTTTGTTGTAAGTAGTAATATGTTGTTTATTCTTATAAATTAATCAGTTTGCCGTTACTATGTTAAAGCAGTGTCGTTCATTTTGGTTGGTTGGTTGGTTTATGTTGAACATGTATACAATTACAAATGATATATCATATCGTTTACACATTTACATTTATCTTTACAACATGTTCGAAAATTAGTAGGAAGAAGCCAATCCTTTTTAATCCTACCCCTTTTCCAATTCATAGCAATTTCAGTAGCACATATTCACTTCCTGTTGTCATTTTGTGACACAAATCATATCAATGCATACAACAGATCTCTTAATAGTTCAATTAGTTATGGTTCACATATTAGATTAATTTATAATTTTTAATAAGGTTCAAAATGTTAATCAAAATTGTTCTTCCTTGTACCTCTTAAACTGGATCATCTTAATACATTGTTTAATTTCTTTATTTAATCCATTCCATAATTTAATTCCACATACTGATATGCTAAAGGTGTTTTAAGTATTGTACGTGCATACAAATGTTTTAAATTTCATTTTTCTATGAGCTTATATTTCTCCTCTTTTGTTGAGAAGAATTGTTGTACATTCTTGGGTAGCAGGTTATAGTTTGCTTTGTACATCATTTTAGTTGTTTGCAAATGCGCCAATTAATTGAATTTCAATATGTTTGATTTTATAAAGGGTTTGTATGTTCTTTATATCCAACATTACATATTATTCTAATTGATTTTGTTTGTAACAACCGTTGGTGAATGAAGTGTACTAGTGTAGTTATTTCCCTTTATTTCTGCACAATAACTCGATAGATCTAGTGCTCGTCAGGGGTGTCACCACCTCCAAAGTTACGATACTCCCGTACACTAAAGTAATGTCCGATCATCACCTTATAAAATTCGAAGTTCTGACTCATTGTCAACAAACTAATAATAATAATAATAACTACTATAGCAGCCGCAACATTAATGCTGCCACAACGACGACTCTTACTGACCTACTGCCTTCGGTAATGGCACCATTCCCAAATTATGTGGGCTCTATTGATAACCTCACTTTACAACTTTAACGACGCCCTGTGCGACACCATTGATAGTGTAGCACCGCTAAAGCTAAAAAGGGCCCCTAAAAGGCGTACCCCATGGTTTACAGAAGAAACTAAAGCCCAGAAATGATCATGTAGAAAGCTGGAACGCAAATGGCGTGCGACTAAACTTGAGGTTTTCCATCAAGCATGGAGTGATAGTTTAATAACTTATAAACGCATGCTTACCTCAGCTAAAGCTAAATATTACTCAAATCTCATCCACCTCAACAAAAATGATCCTAAATTTTTGTTTAGTACAGTAGCATCGCTAACCCAACAAGGGACTCCTCCCAGTAGCTCCACCCACTCAGCAGATGACTTTATGAATTTCTTTAATAAGAAAATTGAAGTCATTAGAAAAGAGATTAAAGACAATGCATCTCAGCTACAACTGGGTTCTATTAACACAGATACGACTGTATATACGACGGACACTGCCCTCCAAAATAGTTTCTCCCTCTTTGATGAAATAACATTGGAGGAATTGTTAAAATGTGTAAAAGGGACAAAACAAACAACATGTTTACTTGACCCAATTCCTGGGAAACTTATCAAGGAGCTTTTTGTTTTATTAGGTCCATCAGTGTTAAATATTATAAACTTATCACTTTCCTCTGGTACTGTTCCCCTAGCATTCAAAAAAGCGGTTATTCATCCTCTACTCAAAAGACCTAACCTCGATCCTGACCTCATGGGGAACTACCGGCCGGTGTCCCACCTTCCGTTTATCTCGAAAATCCTCGAAAAAATTGTCACACAGCAGCTAAATGAACACTTAGCGTCTAACAATCTCTGTGAACCTTTTCAATCCGGTTTCAGGGCAAATCACTCTACGGAGACAGCCCTCGCAAAAATGACTAATGATCTATTGCTAACGATGGATTCTGATGCGTCATCTATGTTGCTGCTTCTTGATCTTAGCGCCGCTTTCGATACTGTTGATCATAATATTTTATTAGAGCGTATCAAAACGCGTATTGGGATGTCAGACTTAGCCTTGTCTTGGTTTAACTCTTATCTTACTGACAGGATGCAGTGTGTCTCCCATAACAATGTGACCTCGGACTATGTTAAGGTAACGTGCGGAGTTCCCCAGGGTTCGGTTCTTGGCCCTGCACTCTTTAGTATTTACATGCTGCCGCTAGGTGACATCATACGCAAATACGGTGTTAGCTTTCACTGTTATGCGGATGACACCCAACTCTACATGCCCCTAAAGCTGACCAACACGCCGGATTGTAGTCAGCTGGAGGCGTGTCTTAATGAAATTAAACAATGTATGTCCGCTAACTTTTTGCAACTCAACGCTACGAAAACGGAAATGCTGATTATCGGTCCTGCTCAACACCGACATCTATTTAATAATACCACCTTAACATTTGACAACCAAACAATTAAACAAGGCGACTCGGTAAAGAATCTAGGTATTATCTTCGACCCAACTCTCTCGTTTGAGTCACACATTAAGAGTGTTACTAAAAAGGCCTTCTTTCATCTCCGTAATATCGCTAAAATTCGTTCCATTTTGTCCACAAACGATGCTGAGATCATTATCCATGCGTTCGTTACATCTCGTCTCGATTACTGTAACGTTTTATTTTCGGGCCTCCCTATGTCTAGCATTAAAAGATTACAGATGGTACAAAATGCGGCTGCTAGACTTTTGACAAAAACAAGAAAGTTTGATCATATTACGCCTATACTGGCTCACTTGCACTGGCTTCCTGTGCACCTAAGATGCGACTTTAAGGTTTTACTACTTACGTATAAAATACTACACGGTCAAGCTCCTGCCTATCTTGCCGATTGTATTGTACCATATGTCCCGGCAAGAAATCTGCGTTCAAAGAACTCCGGCTTATTAGTGATTCCCAGAGCCCAAAAAAAGTCTGCGGGCTATAGAGCGTTTTCTATTCGGGCTCCAATATTATGGAATGCCCTCCCGGTAAAAGTTAGAGATGCTACCTCAGTAGAAGCATTTAAGTCTCATCTTAAAACTCATTTGTATACTCTAGCCTTTAAATAGACTCCCTTTTTAGACCAGTTGATCTGCCGTTTCTTTTCTTTTCTACTCTGCTCCGGGGTGGACCGCTAGCCTGTTCATCGGATGGGGACATCTCTACGCTGCTGACCCGTCTCCGCTCGGGATGGTTCCTGCTGCCCCCACCATGGACTGGACTTTCGCTGATGTGTTGGACTTTCACAATATTATGTCAGACCCACTCGAAATCCATTGCTTTCGGTCTCCCCTAGAGGGGGGGGTTACCCACATATGCGGTCCTCTCCAAGGTTTCTCATAGTCATTCACATTGACGTCCCACTGGGGTGAGTTTTCCTTGCCCGTATGTGGGCTCTGTACCGAGGATGTCGTTGTGGCTTGTACAGCCCTTTGAGACACTTGTGATTTAGGGCTATATAAATAAACATTGATTGATTGATTGATTGATATTGTAACACTAGTGAGCAGTAGAGAATATGAAGTGATTTTTGGTAAAGTACATATTTTGCTTTATTCATTATTGAAATATTTCTTGCCACTTCATGTTGTATATGTTTACATGAGATTTCCAGTTCATTTTCTCGCTCACTGTGGTGAAAGCTGTTGGCCGTTAAGTTTAAAATTACTTTTCAGCCACCCAGCCGCTATACTACAGTCGCTAAGTTCGCACAGGCTATGGGGAGAGGCACTTGTAAACCGAGGTGTAGCTAAACATTTGACACACAGGGCGAGCAGCAGAGAGGAGCTATCGTTAGCTTTTGTACTAAGTCACTAACAGAAGTTAACAACCTAAACAGATGAGATTAGTGTTAAAGTCGCTACAAGGAGAGAGAGGTTCTAAAGCAAATTGGTGTACGTGTAAATAAAGCTGTAGTCACTCCCCAATTGTCAAATGCAGTCATTGTCCAAAGCATTGCATCACTCTGGAGTCAAAAAGTGGGCACTGTGCCGCTATATTAAAAAAAAAAAAAAAAAAGTTCGATGTGTCATCAGAGAAGCTTCCGTAAACACGCAAGGGGTGAAAGATGAGTCAAATAGGAATGCCCTGAGCTCCGTAAGTCAGGCCCAAAGAAGATCAAACTGCCTTAACGAAGGCTCATCAAAAGTACTGGTATGGCGGTATTTTCTCAAACATATACCACTTTCTAAAATACACAGGTGTTAACAATAGTACCGGTATATCGCCCAGCAATTTGTTTGCAAAGCACAGCATTCTCTTTCCTCACTTACCGTTGGTAGATTTTGATGTTGTTTTAATCATAAAACGTCCTTTCAATTTTTATCCAAAATTCCCAATGGTTCGTCCTCGGACCTGATGAACAATCATTGAGACGAGAAAAGCCTCTTATCAGCCGCCATTTATTTCGTTATGTCTTTGAAGTTTGGCCGTTAACAACGGGTTTCTTGTCTTGCTCCTGGATATTCAGTTGTTTTTTTCAGTGAGGTAGTTCTTAGCGCCACTGAAGTGGTCAAGGAAAGTTTCAAAATAGTCCAACACTTCAACAGCAGTGCAGAGCTGAAGTAGTAGACCTGGTAGCCCTTCATATAGAGGAATGTATGTACACGTCACACAAAGCACTCTGCCTTAATAATACAAGCCACAACACATGGTATTAGGCCTTAATTTAACCATGCTCAAGCTTACTGCTTTGAATATGAACACGCTTACTTCACTTCATTTCATGCTCTTCATTCCATTTCTTCTCTGCTTCCCTTAAATTCCCTTGTTGGGATGCTCCTTCTTTTGGACCAAGTGAGGCCAAAAGGAAATCAAACCCAAAGACAAGTTAAAGAATTAAAGGCCACTATTGTGGTCTGATCCGTCTTGTGTTCAAGGCGTTGAACAACTGCGTATAATATACAGTACATAGTAGAGTTGGGTATCGAGTATCGATTGGAACCGGGACTAACTTTCCGATTCTCCCGGAATCGTTCAAAAGTTTAAATTTCGATTCCTATTTCCGATGCTGTCACGCCAATTTAGTCCGCCGACCGGAAAAAAATATGTCCGCCGAACCGGAAGAAGAAGCCGCTGAACACCAACGAAGAAGCGCCCACCGCCGGAAGTGTTAGCATAGCCGAGCGAGTCAGTCAAGCTCAAGCATGGATAGCGGGCGTCGGCGGTCGAAAGTGTGGCTTTACTTTACAAAAAAAATTGAAATAACCGCGAAATAACAGAGCTCCATGTCCATCAAGAAACAAGTGGAGAGAGAGCTGCAGATGTACCAGGACGTTCCACCGATACTTATGTCTGACGACCCTGCTGCATGGTGGTGGTCCGGTGGAACGAACAAAAGACTTATCCTTTGCTGTCATATCTCGCTTTCTCCTATTTATGCGTTCTAGCTTCTTCCACACCCAGCGAACGTGTATTTTCCACAGCAGGAGACACTATCTGTCCAGAACGCTCACGCATCTTGCCTGAGAAGGCGGATATGGTCATTTTCCTAAACAAGAACTGTCTCTGATTTTATACTGTACCTGCTGCTAATCTGGACTGGGTTTTGCAAGTTGTTTCTTATTGTTTATTTGCTTTTCTGCACCAGGTTAGCCCATCAGTGGGAGCACGGTAACATGTTTAAGTACCTGCAGCATCATACACTTGTGTGTGTAAATGTGTTTTCATGAGGTTTCCTGCAGCATCATACACTTATGTGTAAATGTGTTTTCATGAGGTTTTCAAAAATAAAGCTCTCTTGAGGAAAGTGTACCCCTGGGAAAATGTATTCATAATTTATAATATTTATATTCAAGTTCATAGATTTGATATTTATATTCTAGTTGAAAACAGCCCTGTGAGGAATTTATAGTAAAGCTCATAAAAAAGTTAATAGAATTAAAATTGATGGAGAATGTCAGACTATTTCATTCAGAAAGACTGTAGGTTAGCTAGCTAATTTAAAATATCCTAAACTTTTTTTTGACCCCGCCTCTTAAAAGAATCGGAATCGAGAATCGCCAGGAATCGGAATCGTTCGAATTCAAACGATACCCAACCCTAGTATATAGTGACTTGCACGACATCATGTGTGACAGCAGTTTTAGCAGTATTTGGACTTTTGAAGTTGCCCTGTATTCAAACTACATCTACCATTTCCAAATTTTTTGTAATGTATGCGTATAGCAAATGTAAGCTTATTTACTTAGTCAGTTGTTTCGATATTTCCTTCATCAGGAGGGTATTGCCCTCAGAAGTATACACCCTAACAATCCTATTCTCTGTTCTTCTACAGATATGTCAATCTTTGGCCTGTACCCAGGTCACGATGACTTCTATCTTGTGGTGTGTAGCCACTGTGGTCAAGTTGTAAAGCCACAGGCATTTGAGAAGCACTGCGAAAGAAGACACGGCACTCTGGCCAAACTCTATGCGCGAATTCGGTCTCCTACTCCTGCTCCCCAGCCCCAGCAGAAGCCCCTTCATAGCCATTCTCCTTCTCATGGGACCATTGCCAATCCATCTTCATCGTGGGATGGTCGAGGTCAAGCTGTCGGGTCAGCTCGACCATCTGCCCCTTCCACACCACCCCAGCACAGACCTGCCAAGAACTCAAAGGAAGGAGCACGGTAAGAATAAGGGGGAGTAAACAACACAAGGCGAAAATGTTAGAAAAATTAACATTCTGTTGATACCTTTATGCTTCATACAGTAAATATGATCAAAAGTCCCCACCTCTGTTTGAAAACAAATAAATAAATAATAGGGGTGTAACAGTGCGCCTTGAATACAGTTCAATAAGTACCTCGATTGTAAGGTCATGGTTCGATACGTACATCGGTTGTTAGGCCACAATTTGTTTCATTTTGGATACAGTAAGGGAACAAAATGCACAACATAAAACTGCTTAACTTTTGTGTTGAATAATTGTTTAAATTAAACAAAAAATAGTAATTCTCCAACAAATAAATAGAACAAATACAAAATATAGCATACAGAAAAATTCAAGGATTGGCACCCCTTTGATACTGTTTGTGCATTGAAAATGCTAAAAGCAATCCAGTGTAGGTCAACTTACTGTATTATAAGTAGGGCTGCAACTAACGATTAATTTGATAATCGATTAATCTGTTGATTATTACTTCGATTAATCGATTAATAATCGGATAAAAGAGACAAACTACATTTCTATCCTATACAGTATTTTATTGAAAAAAAACAGCATACTGGCACCATACTTATTTTGATTATTGTTTCTCAGCTGTTTGTAAATCTTGCAGTTTATAAATAAAGGTTTATTAAAAAAAAACAACTTTGCGCATAGCATAGTTCCAACGAATCGATGACTAAATTAATCGGCAACTATTTTAATAATCGATTTTAATCGATTTAATCGATTAGTTGTTGCAGCCCTAATTATAAGCAATAAAAGCTTTTTGTTGGAGGTGACAAACCAAATTTGTGTAATATCATGTAAAATGTAATTTGATAGAATAAACTGCAGGCCAATAAAAAACAGACTGTCATGTCCCTTGTAAACATGTCGACTAAAGAAAAAGATGAGTATGTATTAACAGATGCTTATTATGCTTCAGTAAAGAAACATACAAGTGTGTATCCTTTATTATATTTTATAAAGTTTAATTTACCCTTTTAGTACATGGATATAAAGCATTGACCTAATTTCCTGATGTCATATTTTTGTGCTTTTATCAATTGTTGCTGTTAGTTTTGCGTGTTTATTGGATCAATATTGATCTAAGCGCTTTTAATAAAAGTACTAATATTTATCTTTTAAAATACACTTTCTTCGTCACCAGACATTTCCCACTGGAAAAATCATCCCATGGCAGCCACACAGATTGTTCGACATTCAAGCAGCTGCCACCACTGGAGCCACCTCTCAGCTCTCCTCCACCGTCCCTTAGAGACCCTCCTTGGCCGCACGGAGACACCCCACTCGGTAGACCATCACACACGGAGAGGCCGGCCAGCCAAAGAAAGGATTCTTCTCCAGCCTCTGTGGTACCAAGCCACCGTATCCCCAGACCCTACAACAAAATGGCCTCCAGTAAGTAGAGGGGAGTAGTAGAGAGAAGGTGTGAAACAAGTGGGTGTTTGAAGGATTAATATTTATCTTGTAATAATAATCATGGCTATATTTCCATTACTATTTTTTGTCAAGTTTCAGTAAGAATCCTGGTGATGCTGTGATCGTGTGACGTTCAACAGGAGTGTGTCTTTGTGTGTTCTCAGAGAGGGAGTGTGACTTGGACAAACACTGCGGTGTCCTGGACCCTGACAGGAAGAAAGTCTGCACTCGTCTCCTAACATGCAACGTAAACCACAAACTTCTTCTATTCAGACATTAAGGTTCATTAAGGTTCACAGTACTGCCCAAAATGTCAGCCAGTTTGTCCACTTGCAAGAATAGTCAGAATACAGTTTGGAATATTTGAATCTGTACATGTTTTTTACTCAGGGTGCACAATAAATAACTGACAGGTATTTATCATACTGATAGGAAGAATCATGATGTCATACCGATAAAGCCACTAACATTAATAAATAGCTATGGTTAGAACAAGAAAAAAAAAACTGCTGTAGGTGTGTGTGTTAGGGTGAGCAAATCAAGCACTCATTTTCTCCTACCTCAGGTAGCTCAGCTCAGCATGCTATAAACGCCCTGTAAACTGCTTCAAAGCCAGCCACAGAGAAAGGTGTGCCCAAACTACAATTAAAGCTACATGTAAAATATAATAGTAATAAATAGGTTATTGGTATCTGTCTTGAGAAGCTCGAAGTTGTATCAGTATCAGCTTGGGGGGGTAATCCTGCATCCCTAATTTTTGCAATACATCACGAAGCTGCCTAATGGTCTCTTTACTTGATACATTCAGTCTTTGCTGTGCAGTCTTTGGTCAGATGACAGATATACCAGTAAATAAGATTTTCTTTTTATATTTTTGTTCTGGTCCAGAATACTGAGCTACAAGTGTGAAAATGCTCATTTAAGACTGCTGATCAGGAATTATGCTTTTAGCACAGCAGTTTTGTGTTGAAGTCTTTAAAAGTGGGGATGTTTATTAGGACATTGTTCTGTGTTTAGAATACCGTATTTTTCGGACTATAAGTCGCAGTTTTTTTCATAGTTTGGCCAGGCGTGCGACTTATACTCCGGAGCGACTTGTGTGAAATTATTAACACATAACCGTAAAATATCAAATATTATTTAGCTCATTCACGTAAGAGACTAGACGTATAAGATTTCATCGGATTTAGCGATTAGGAGTGACAGATTGTTTGGTAAACGTATAGCATGTTCTATATGTTAGTTATTTGAATGACTCTTACCATAATATGTTACGTTAACATACCAGGCACATTCTCAGTTGGTTATTTATGCGTCATATAACCTACACTTATTCAGCCTGTTGTTCACTATTCTTAAATTATTTTATATTGTCTTTCAAATGTCTATTCTTGGTGTTGGGTTTTATCAAATACATTTCCCCAAAAAATGCGACTTATACTCCAGTGCGACTTATATGTTTTTTTCCTTCTTTATTATGCATTTTCGGCAGGTGCGACTTATACTCCGAAAAATACGGTACTTAAAAGCAGACATCAGTTATTTGCTGTCAGGATATATTGTATTGCAATAGCCCACTGTTGAAGTATTGAGGAAATAATTTTCCTCTGGGTCATTGACATACTTGCCAACCCTCCCGATTTTCCCGGGAGACTCCCGAGTTTCAGTGCCCCTCCCGAAAATCTCCCGGGGCAACCATTCTCCCGAATGTCTCCCGATTTCCACCCGGACAACAATATTGGGGGCGTGCCTTAAAGGCACTGCCTTTAGCGTCGTCTCTCACCTGAAAAGGAGACTATTATATATGTCTCCGTTATCCATAGGTTTATCTATAACCCATAAAGTAGGCAGGCACGAGGCTATTTCTCAGCGTGTGTTTATTCCAGCCGGCACGTAAATACACTGACACACAACATCCGGATTCCCATCATGCATTGCTTCAAAACTACGGCAAGTAGTAATGTCCAAAAACATAACAGAGACGAAGCAGAAGAACGAAGAAGAGACATGGCGACGACGAGTAAGAAGAAGTACGCTTGCAAGTTCCAAAATGATTGGAAAAAATTATTTCAGTTCATCCAGGACAGCTCGAAGGGGAATGGATGTGCTGCCTGCAAATATTGTAGGTCAGACTTCTCCATTGAACACGGTGGCCGAACATTGAAAATATATAGCCCCTATCTCCCGAATTCGGAGGTCTCAAGGTTGGCATGTATGGTCATTAATAGTATAAAATGAGGGCTGTAACGGTTTCCAGAAATGTTATGGATACATTGATTAATTAAACACAAAAATAATGCTAAAATGTTGTAATCTCACTACAAACATGCAGTATTTTTAAGTACAAAGAATTGTGCAGGAACATCAACTGTTTCAAGCAAATATAAAAAAACTACTTATTTTTGTGTCTGAGTGACAATGTAAACATCCAGTGTAAAACAATAATGTTCACTTGAGTGTCTTTCAACTTTTACTTTCTGAGAAGGAGTGTCTGCCACAGTGGATATGTTTTATCAGTTTGGAAAATGCTGTTTTTCTGAAATGTTCAGTTTATGCCTATTTACCGCGGTGCATGTTTTATTTGGTAATTTCCCTCCGTGCGGTGCGACGTGACCGGCTGGTTGCCTTGGAAACGCTCGGGACGAAAGTGCCACGCTTTGCTTTGCAAAACACAGACTTTCTTTCCGCCGCCAAAGAGGTTATGTTTTCACCAGGGTTTGTTTTTGTGTTTGTTAGCTCCTTTTTTCAAACAGCTATGGATAGATTTTGATTACTTTTTTCAGGAAATGTCCAAAAAAAAATTCCTCCCATCTACTACCAACAAACTTTACTTCCTGTTTAGGGTGTTCCATGCCCCGACCTTGTTGGCCCCGCGCTGTGCAGATGACTTTGGGAGCTGTAGTTTATTTTCAGACCCGGCCAATGCTAAAGCACCAGTAAAAAAATATACACACCAAGTTTTTGTTTGATACCGTCACGCACCTTATTGCAAAGACTTTGAAACCGTAAAACGGCGGTATGTACAATACCGTTACACCGCTATATTAAACTATCATTTGGTTGTCTGCTTCTGCTTTATATTGTAAAAATATTACTATGGTAAACGGAACATAAAAAACCACCATATGAAAAAATAACTTGGTTGTCCGCCCTATTTCATTGATTGATCAACTTTATTGTATCACATTTTTTAGATCCACTCCATCCACCAGCGTAGGAAGGTGCCAGGCCGCAGTAAAAATTTCGACCAGTTGGTGGCCGAACTTAAGACGAAGGTTCGAGAGAAGGGGGCTCAGTCATTGGAGGGAGGTTCCTCATCTGGACGATCCCCAAGTCCTGAAGCACCAAGAGAGCAAGCAGCAGGTCCACATTGCCGCAGACCTTTGGCCACCCTCCCTGCTTTCGGGTAAGCTTTGCTAAAGCGCACTAAGCTTTTGCAAATGGTAACTATACCATTTATCATGGAACATATCTGCTATTTCACATGGAAAGGTGACTGTCGGCAAGATTATTTTTTGCCTCATAAAAGGCTTTTATATTTGTTCCTAATATTCATTTAACAACCCTTGAGTCTACAAAATTGCCTCGTCGGTTCCATGACAGCACAGATAACTTGACATTTGATATTATGAATCGACCCAAAATTAAGCCTGCTCTATCTACAAATTAATACAATCCTTTTATTGTCTTTTAGTTATGGACAATTTATTTTCTCCAATTTCCTATTTTAGTTCTTTATTACCAATTTTTTCCCCTCAATTTTCTTCACCTTGTATTATAAATGCTCTCGCTAACCGCTAATTAACACAAGCAGAATAATGTAGCAGCAAAGTGCTACCCTCGTTCTACCGTACTATTGCAGTATGTAGTAAAACTCCCAAGAGGACATACGAGTAGCATTAAGATATATTCAATATAGCCTTTTGTTCAAATGGAAGCGTCTTATTAGAAGCAAGTTAACAACATTGGAAAGGACTTTCAAATTGACAAACGTGACCTTCCAACTACTTAAACTGGTAATGACGTTTGTTCGGATCTTCCCTTTTTAGGGGCAAAGTCCTCCAATGTTATTTTGTTCTAATAAAGTATCCCCTGCTGGCTGCTATGGACTGGACTCTTTCGTTATTAACCGTATCCACTTGGCATCCATTGCACCGGTCACCCGGGACAGGGGGGTCCCAACATCTGCGGTCCCTTCCAGGGTTTCTCTTTGTTCTCATTGGGTTGAGTTTTTTCTTGTCCTGATGTTGTATCAGAGCCGAGGATGTCCTCGTGGTTTGTGCAGCCCTTTGAGACATTCGTGATTAAGGGCTGTATAAGTAAACTTTGATTAATTGATAATAGTTTGCCGAAAAGGAGACTATAATTGAAAATGTACCATTTATTCTAAAAATGCAGTAAGTACAAACCGTACCAATACCAGCGCTGAAGAAAAGACTGCCCTACAAGGTCTGGTGTGCTCTCTCTACATCAGTGGTCACCAATCTTTATGAGCCCAATATCGCTCATCTAAGCCTAAAACCAAGATCTACTTCGCGTCAACTAGGTTTATTTTTTTAATATATATATATTTTATTTTTTTAGTATTATTTTGTTTTTTAAGAAAAAGATTTGTGTTTTTTTTATTGGCTGATGTCAACATTTAGTTTTTTTCTCATTGTGTTTCTTGCAGTTCTCCCAAGTTTTGCTGGTGTCTTTTTTTTTTTTTTGTAATGTGCCTCGGGCCAATAACAAATGAGTCACAGACCACAATTGGCCCCTGTGCCGCATTTTGGGTAACCCAGCTGTAGAAGCTAACTGTTTATGGCCACTATATATAACTGTAGTATATTTGTTCATCTTATGGTCACATAAGGGACACGAGTCAGCTTGCGTCAGCACTGGAAATATTAAAATCAGATGTTCACCCAGCGAGGTTTTCCTTTGTGATAAGGAGGGGATGAACGGACAAGTCCTTCTTTATCTGTCGTTTTGTTTTATAATATATTACTGCTTTTGCACAAGTCAATGTTTACATTTGTTTTCAAATCAACACAAAATCTGTACTTTGGAGCAATATGTTCACAGACTCGATTATTTGGCTTGTTATCTTCCTGTTGCAGTTGAGCGATGATGATGATGACAGTGTGCTCTGTGACCGACGGACGGGCCTCAGCTCAACGGCGGCGCGTTCCGACGGGCCACTCGCCTTTACAGAACATTACAGTTTGTGGAAGACGTGGCAGAACTTCCAGCAGACCACCGCATTGCTGGAGAGAGGAAGCCGATTGATTGCTGCCCAGAAAGTGTGGGCGCCTTTCTCATGTTGCGTCCCCAAAATGCCAGTCCTCGCATGCAGGAAGAGTTGTTTAATATTGGATGCTAGAAAATGTCTGATGCGTTGCAACAATCAGCCTTAATGCATTGTTGCAACTCGATGATTTTTGTGCACGTCATGCCATGCGCGTTTGTGAGACACGGTGTGCTGCCGTGCTCCAGGGGTGTGGCCGCGGTGTTGAGAGCGGCTGGATGTGAGGCTAAAGAGAGAGAGGTGAGACGTGCGTGCTCAGGTGTCAAATTGCGCGCTTGTTGGTGGGTCTGTTTGTCACTGTCCGGTTAGGGGTAGGGGTGTCACTGATGTCATATTAATACAAAAAATGTTTTTTAATATTTTTGCCAATTGACCGGTATGGTCCAAAAGTTCGTCTGGTCGATCGCGGCCGAAGGGTTGACAACCCCTGCTCTAGATGGTCCCTCTAGTCTACACACATGATTTGGTCCACCATGGTGCCCCGGAGTTGTTTGGGCGTTGTGCATCGAAACGTAAAGTTAACGTAAGCGTGTGTGTTTTTTGCCACACACACACACACACACGTCCACACTCTCTTCATTTCGTTCCTGGCACCTCTTCTCACCATCGAAACCGAAAAAGATATTAAGTGTGTATTTGCAGAGATAAAGCACAGGTTGTTTTTATTGTGATTTACTTTGTCTTTGCAGTCGCTCTACGGGTGTATCGGACGGCACCGCAGAGGACAACAGGCAGCTGCAGGAGGAGGGAAACCTCCGGGCTCCCTCCCCTCTCATCCATGGAACAATCTCCAGTGACGAAAGTGATCCAGAAGGATCAGAAGAGCCTGTTGAGTTCTCATCTTCTGCCACTCACCCACGACCACTAGCAGTGAGCCACTATTATTTTCGGTTTGTTACTTTGGGAAAAGAAACAGGACAAACAAATGTTGTCTTGTTTTCCGCACATAAGTATTTAGCCCTCTCCCCTCATGTCTTCTTTTGGTTGAAAGCAAAAACAGAAAAGGGATTGTAAAGAATAATTTTCACATCTATTAAAACTGCTGTTTGCAACCTTTATGCAGATGCCTAGAGGGCGCTAACTTTCAAAAGCAGGGGTCTTCAACGTTTTCCAGGCCAAGAACCCCCGAACTGATGGAGAGATGAAGTGCTCACCCCCTACTTATATACACACTCTGTATAAGATTATGATAGTGTTTTAAATTAAACTGGTGCTAAAGGTACATTGTTATTGTGCCATACTAAGATATTAAAATAATACAGTATAGCAGCACTAATAGCTAGCTAGCAACTAGCGTGCTAATTGCTAGCTATCTTAAATGCTATCATGAATATAATATAATTATTCATGTTTTTAGGGTGGCCATACAACTGCCATTTTTAAACTACACCACAGTGTGTTGGATCATTGTTAATGTGTATATAAAGACATTTACATTTTGTTCATGAAACCAATACTGCTTTGCAACTTCTGGTTTCCTCCGACAAAGAAGAAGAACAAAATATTGAAAGGTTTATTGAACGCATTTTTTATTTATATCAATTACGTGTCGATCGCGGCATATATTGATATTGTTTTATCGCCCTGCCCTGACAAAATGCTTTTTAATTGGTGCAAAACCCCGCTGGAAAATGGATAAAACAGTTTATGTAACGTCAACTTCTTACATCTTTTTCTACAAATTTTGCTCGAGTGATATCTACATGTTCATTTGCCTTTATCTATTCATATCTTAATATAATGAACCTGCTTTTTCCAGATGTGTTCGTTTGGGGGAAGTATGTTTGGTCATGGAATCTACACGTTTGATAGGAGGCTTCACCATCTGAGGTCTGCTTTCAGCAGCATGCTAGAGCAGCACATCAGCGCACATCTTTGGAAGTAAGTCAACTCAGTGTTACCACATTTCATGGGAAACTATTTTTATCGACGTCCCACTGGGGTGAGTTTTTCCTTGCCCGTATGTGGGCTCTGTACCGAGGATGTCGTTGTGGCTTGTGCAGCCCTTTGAGACACTTGTGATTTAGGGCTATATAAATAAACATTGATTGACTTCCTTTGAGAAGAAAAACCTGCAGATAAAGTTTGATTTTATTCCTTAAACCAGTTCATAATAGAATACACTGCCGCTAATACCAATTGTAGTCCGTTTGGTGCCTAAACTATTTTATAGGGATTGTTCCGAACACTTTCCAAAATCTAACAATGAGGGCTTCCTTCCAGCTACTTTTCAATGCTTTTGATGTGGACATTAAAAACTGTTCATATTCATATTCAGTACCAAAAATGACTTTCTTCTCTTCGGTCAATAAACAGTTAAAATGTGCAAGCGCCCAAACTTCAAGGCTGTTCTTATTATTCTAAATATTGCTTCCTCACCTTTTCTCATGCTTCTCAGAAGATTAGTACAATTTCACTGAACCTTGGCGTCTTCTATTTGGCTCCATCACACCAAGCTGTTCTAAGTCTCCTCATTCCCTTCCTCCCTCGCACTTAAAACCACTGGTCTAAAACACACATGAAACCATATTCATTTGAGTTATGGATTAGTAGAATATATGTGGTCCTTTGCTTATGAACGACATCCGTTCCTACATATGTGATGCTAGTTTTAGTGTAAGAGGGAACTTCCTCAAAATGGACAGCTAAGGCAGTCCTACAGTACACATAATGCATGAAGAGTGCATATAAAATACTCTAATACAAAAAAATATGTTGAAAAAGTAATATTAAAGACAACTGTTCTTTACTTTTTCCTGAGGTTGTCTTGCACACTGAAAGAGGTGGAGAGATGCAACTAGGGCTGGGCGATATGGCCTTTTTTTAATATCTCGATACTTTTAGGCCATATCGCGATACACGATATATATCGCGATATTTTGCCTTAGCCTTGAATGAACACTTGATGTATATAATCACAGCAGTATGATTATTCTATGTGTCTACATTAAAACAGTCTTGTTCATACTGCATTAATATATGCTCATTTTAAACTTTCATGCAGAGAGGGAAATCACAACGAAGTCAATTTAGCAAAACTGTATTTATTAAACAGTTATTAAGCAGTGGCACAATAATTCATGTCATTTCAAAACAGAAAGTGCAAAATTGTCAGAGACATTTTAAAACAAGCTATTAGTGCACTTGTGTGCATGATGACATATCAAAACAACACTAAATTAAAGTGCACTTTTTGTACAGAACGCCACTACAATAGTTTAAAACAAATAAAGTGCACTTCTGTGCATGATGTCACACAAGATATTTTAATAACTGTCAAATAAAAATTAGCTGCATAATAGGAAATCAAATTGTGTACGTCCTTCGCTATGTGGTTGGTTTCGGCGGACGTTATCTCCTTATGTCGTGGACTATTTTTTTCATACGGTGTTGATGTGGAAATGGTTGCATCGGCATTTTGTTGGTGTGGCACCGAATGGAGATGTTGACATGCGGAGTAAGCACTCTTCATTCTCTAGCGGGTGACTTTTCAAATGATGCTACATATTAGCAGCAATACTACTTTTTGTAGCAAAGCTTTTGCCCTACACTTTACAAATTACGGTTGTCTGTTCGACATATTCCCACTTGAAGCCAAACCACCGCCAGACGATGGACTCCGTGCTGTTTTTCTTGGGAATTAATTCTTCCTTCATTTGTTACCAGATTCACACCTTCTTTCTCTTGTATTGCCACTTGCACCACTGCTAACTTTACCCATGCTGCTACCTCTCTGCTCCGTGAGGGCGTATACGTATGTGATGTATGTAAGAAGGTGCGCTTGTTTATGTCTCTGTGAGAAGGAGTGACTAGAAAGAGTGGGAAGAGCCTGTAGTGTAATGTCTGCAGCTAAAAGCAACTGCGTGAGAAGGCATACTCGAATATCACAATATAGTCATTTTCTTTATCGCA